>NC_056725.1:539830815-539958315 GCF_019279795.1 Protopterus annectens | reverse complement strand
GTCACAGAAATAGGTTTGGTAGAAACTCTGGGCAGCAGCTTCCTCTTGAGCAACATTTTGTAACAAAGTGTACAGTATCTGTAAACCTGAAATACAATTAAACAAGAGCAAAACACTTTATAAGATGTTAAATATATGAATGCTTTTTAAGATCAAAAGTAAAATGGAAATATTTTAAGATGCCATTCACTAAACACGAAAAATAAAAACAGCAAACTCCCAGATGAAATTAACGATTTGATTAAGCAAACATTGTTCTTAAGTATAAATGGTTACTAAAAAATACAGCACTTCTGCACATAAACAAGTAATGGGATCAAACTTAACTGGGTTAGGAACTTACCATAACTGTAGATGCTGACAGTATATTCAACTGCTGCAGTCACTACACTTGGGATTCTTTCTGTAGGAGTCCTAGGGCTGGTACAACTTTCAAAGCTACACCTTCTGCGCACTCACTTCCTAAGGATGTCAGTGATATAATTATTCACTGTTACAGCAGTAACTTCTGGGAAGACACCCGAGAATATGGACCAGGTTACTAAGACAGAAGAACTTGGGTGATGGCTGTGGAACAGCCTTCCCTGGCCCTGGATGCCAAAACCAAATTCAAATGTTTGCAGAAAAAGTGAAGAGAAGACAAGTTGCTCTTTCCACCATGGACTGTGTACTGACCTCCTAAGGAATGTAATAGTTGTGGCTGCTACTGCTTTAGTGGAATAGGCTTTGACATTTTGACATGGCTGAGCACAGACTTTTCATGGAAGAGGAAGCAAAAACAAATACAGTGAATAAAGACCTTATCAAATGGCTTACTAACAGGTTTTCTCTTCCAAACTCTTGCAACAGAGACAAATAATCAGATTTTCTGATTTCTTTGACTTTGTCTAAACAAAATTATAGTTGCCTACATATTCAAAGAATATAAGGCAACAGTCTAATTCAAAAATAGTTATGTCACCATCTTATGTACAAGAGGAGAGTTAGTACATACAGTAAAGCATGACTATGAAAAACGAAAGGATGCTTTGCACATTAAGGATTGTAATAAACATTTCTAGCAAAAGTGACATATCAAAAACAGTCTTCCGAGAAAGACAGCTGAGGGAGTAGAAGCTGCTGATTCAAATGGTGCAACTCCTATATCTCAAAATGCTCTCTTCCACACCAATGGAAGCCTTTCTTCACCATGTTCAGGGTGCCCACAAAAGGATTTCCTCTAGTGGAGGAACACAGGATAAGTCATCCACGGTACCAGACTCATTGCAAAAGGGGGATGGTACATGGCTCACATATGCCAACACATCAGTATCAGAATGCCCTACCTAGGCAGGGTCTGCCCTTCTCTTCATAGATGGAATCACTGGCACATTTGGAATTTCCAATGCTTGCAGGTTTTCAAAAAGCTCAAGAAATCCTGGCCTGACTGGAAAGGATTTTTTGAAGATTCCTGGGTTTGTGGGTTTCGTTGAGTAACTACATGCTTTATGCCAGGTACTGAGCGCCAGTTTGTGGACATGGATAGGCATTCCACACTTTAATCCAGTCTCTGGGAATCTCCTTGCGGGCTAACAATGAAAGAATTCTGCCCTCCCCTTTGCTGACTACACAGGCAATGGCTGCGGTGGCCAGACAACAATCAGCATGCCACTTCTGATCCAAGATGACATGTCTAAACCTTATGGCATGTCACGGTGGCCTTCAAAGGGATTATATGCTAGTGGTCTTAGCCAGAAACAACTTTAAGGATGGAGGACTGTGAACACACATCACCGATCAGTGTCACCAACTCCCCTTAGACTGCCACTGGTTTCCCAAATCATCATCTTGGGGCACTTCTCCAATTGCTTGCATTTCTCATGTAGGCCTTGGCTGATTGAGCCTTCTTTATGACCAAAGCATTCATGGAGACTTTACCATGTAGACTGTCCTCAAGGCAAGTTTGGCACAATATGGACAACCATCCACATCATGCCCTAGGCCTAGACAAAACCGATTTGCAGGGGAATACTTGTGCGGAATCGCTAAAAAAGAAGTTATGTACTCACCATAACGTTTCATATGAGTTGTTCATCTCGCCTTCATTCTTTACTGATGGGTTCGGAGCTGATCCTCGGCACCAACTTGGCCAATTTCAAAAGCTCAAGGTCTTCAACCAGCGCGTGGCCAACTCCCTATCCTGTGATGCACCCTCATCTTCCTTCAGATCGTTTGCTGCGTGACTACTTAGTAGTATAAATATGTCACTCAGAGAGTTGGATAAGAAACAAAGCACTCTATACAGACCTCAAGTATACTGGATGGGGGTTGGAGGGTGGGACGTAAGAATGAAGTCGAGATGAACTCCTCACATGGAACGTTATGGTGAGTACATAACTTCTTTATATGAAGTTGTTCTATCTCGCCACTCATTCTTTATTGATGGGTAGCGTCCCAAGCACCATTTTCTCGGGTGGCTCACAGGAGTATATTCCTCAGAACTGTGGAACCAAAGGAGGCCCTGTCCCTCGAGGCCTTGTCTACTTTGTAATAAGTGATAAAGGTATAAGGTGTTGACCAGGTAGCTGCTGCACAAATGGAGTCTAATGGTAACTTTGCAGAAATGGCTAATGAGGTTGAAATAGCTCTAGTAGAGTGGGCCTTTACTTTTTGTTGCAAGGGGGCATTTTGTGAAGTATAAATGAAGGAAATGCAATCTGATAGCCACCTTGACAAGGTTACTTTTGTCACTGAGGCACCCTTCTTTGACTCTGAAAAAGAAAATAATAGTTGATCCATTGACCTGAATTGTTTCATTTTGTCTAGATAAAATCGTAGTTGTCTACGAACATCAAGTTTGTGCATGTGTTCCATCCTATTTGTGTACTGGGGAAAGAAAACTGGCAACTCAACAGATTGGTTAAGATTTGCCTCTGAACAAACGTTTGGTAAAAAATATGGATTAGTTCTGAGCGAAACTCTGTCATTATGGAAAATTAGATAAGGAGATTTGATGGTTAGGGCTTGCAGCTCAGAAATCCACCATGCAGAAGTAATGGCTATCAGAAAAATAGTCTTCTATGAAAGGAATTTCAAAGAACAGGACGACTCTGGTTCGAAAGGGGGTGGTATGATTCTGGACAGAACAAAATTTAGATTCCATGGCATGGCTGGAGCTTTGATTGGTGGCCTCAAATGAATGGCACCTTTAAGAAAGGCTTTAGCAAGTTGATGCGACATGACATTAGAGCCTTGAAAACCAAAATGAAAATTTGACATCACTGTTAATTGAACTCTGATGGTAGCTGCAGCCACTCCTTTGTTGAAAAGTTTAGCAAGGAATTCCAATATAGATGGGATCGGTGCTAGGTAAAGATCAGCATCATTCTGAGAGGCCCATAAAAAAAATCTCTTCCATTTGCTAAGATATAACTTTCCGGTAGATGATTTATGACAGGATGTTATAATATGTTGGGCCTCAGTTGAGAGGTTGTAAATCCTGGCTATTGTGGGAACTGGAGCAGCCTAGCTGTCAGTTTGAGGGAATGAAGTGAAGGATGAAGTGCCCCCGATGAATGGGTCAACAGATCCGGAACTGGATCCAGGGTTCTTCCAAAAGATGAGGCTGGAGGAAGGAAAACCAAATTTGCAGAGGCCAGTAAGGGGCTATTAATATCATGGTCTTTCCCAGTAGTTTTGCTTTCTGTAATACCTTGGGAATCAGAAGGAAGGGGGGAAATGCATAAAGGAGACCAAGGGGCCAATTGTGCACCAGTGCATCCCTTGGGGCTTCACCCAGCTGGGGAATTAGGGCAAAGTAGCTGCTGCATTTCGTGTTTGTTGGGGTTGCAAAAAGATCGCAGCAAAGCTGGCCCCACCTGCAGAAAATCCTTTCCGCTACTTATTGCATTAGGGACCACTCGTGAGACAGTAAGATTGCCCTGCTCAGCTTGTCTGCTATCACATTGGATTTCCCCAGGATGTGCTTTGCTAAAAGAAAGCGCTGGGAGGAGATTGCCCACTGCCATACTCTCATGGGCTCTCGACACAGGGGGTAAGATTTGGTTACTCCTTGTTTGTTGATGTACCAGACCACTGACATGTTGTCCGTCTGAATTGCAATTGTTCCCAGACGTAGACAGTCTTAAAAGGATTGCAATGCTAGTACCACCACCGTCATCTCCAGGACATTTATATGCAGATGAACCTCGTGTTTCTTCCACGTGCCTTGGGCTGTTCTTCCCTGAAAATGCCCCCCCACCAATCAAGGAAGCATCTGTAGTCACCGTGGCTATGAGACTGGGTAGAACGAATGGACGTCCCTCAGATACATGTTGAGACGTCAGCCACCATTGAAGGTCCTTCTTGCACGCATTCGTTATGACAATTTGATGTGACATTGGAAGTTCCTGAAAGGACCATTGAGAGAATAGGAGCCATTGGAGAATTTGCATATGCATTCGGGCGAGGAGAATAGCAATGGTTGCTGCTGCCATCGATCCTAGCAATTGGAGTACCATTGAGACTGGGGCTTTTTTTCTCGGAAGCAGGTCTGATACTTGTTCTCGTAAAAGAGAGAAATTCTTTCTGGATACAGACTTAATGTCATAGAAAAAGAAGTTATGTACTCACCATAACGTTCCATGTGAGTTGTTTATCTTGCCTTTATTCTCACTGATGGGTTCGGAGCCGATCCTTGGCTCAGACACGGCCAATAGCAAAGCTCAAGGTTTGCCAGTAGCTCGAAACCAAGTCCCTTATCCCATGATGCACTGCTGGAATTACCTCAGATCTTTTTTGCTGCGTGTATATAAACCCCTGTAAGGGGAGCACTCCCGAAGAAGGAAGAAGTATTGAACAACCAGGATGATACTAGCCTCTAGGTCAACTGTCAGCCAGGAGAGGGATGGAGGGAGGGACGTGAGAATAAAGGCGAGATAAACAACTCACATGGAACGTTATGGTGAGTACATAACTTCTTTATGTGAAGTTGTTAAATCTCGCCGTTTATTCTCACTGATGGGTAGCGTCCCTAGCACCCGCAATCCTGGGTGGCTCACGGGAGTACATTTTTCAGAACCATGGAACCCAAAGAAGACCTGTCCCTGGAAGCCTTATCGACTTTGTAATGAGTGATAAAGGTACGAGGCTTAAACCAAGTGGCTGCAGCACAAATGTTGTTAAGGGTCAATTTTAGCTTGAAAGGCAGAAGACGTAGAAATGGCTCTGGTTGAATGAGCCTTTGCTTTGTGTGGCAAAGGTATGTTAGCATTTGCATGAACAAATGAGATACAATCAGATAACCATTTTGAAAGGGTTGTTTTAGCCACTGGTCTACCTTTTCTGGCCTCCGAAAAGGATACAAAGAGTTGATCTGATTTTCTAATATCCTTAGTTCTATCAAGATAAAATCTGAGCTGTCTGTGTACGTCAAGTTTGTGCAGCATGTATTCCAATTTGTTGGAATGGTTGGGGAAAAAAGACTGGCAACTCAATGACCTGATTGATATTGGACTCAGAACAGACTTTAGGCAAAAAGGAGGGGTTTGTTCTGAGAAACACTCTATCAGCCTAGAAAATCATATAAGGAGGTCTGATAGATAATGCTTGAAGTTCTGACACACTGCGGGCAGAAGTAATGGCCACTAGAAAAATAGTTTTCCAGGACAAAAATTTGAGATCACAAGATGATGCTGGTTCAAAGGGAGGAAGAATTATTTGAGACAGCATAAAATTCAAATTCCAGGGAGAAAAAGGGATTTTGACAGGAGGTCTCATGTGAAAAACAACTTTGAGAAAAACCTTAGATAACTTATGGGCCATAATATTTAACCCATCGAATCCAAGGTGGAAATTTGATATGGCGGCTAACTGAACCCGAACTGTGGCAGTTGCTGCTCCTTCCTTAAAAATTATTGTTAAAACTCTAAAATGGACGACAAAGGAGCTCGGAAAGGGTCAATTTTTTGTATACTGGCCTAAATGGAGAACCTTTTCCACTTACTGCAATATAGTTTTCTGGTGGATGGCTTATGAGAAGACAATAGAATTTGTCTTGTTTCATCTGAGTGTGAAGGAAGCCTGGCTATTTGGGGAAGTGGATCAGCCAAGCAGTCAGCTTTAGAGACTGCAACGAAGGATGGAGGTCCCCTGACGGGTGTGTCAGGAGGTCTGGAACTGGGTCCAGAATCCATGGATCCTCCTGCAGATGATGATGAAGAAAAGGGAACCAAATTTGTCGAGGCCAATGGGGAGCTATGAGGATAACAGTCCTTCCCAGCGATTTTGCTTTCTGTAAAAACCTGGGTATCAATGAAATTGGAGGGAATGCATATAGGAGACCCGGAGGCCAATCGTGTACGAGTGCTTCTATCGGGGGATGTCCCGGAGGTGGTATTAAGGCAAAGTAGCTTCTGCATTTGGTATTGATGTGACTGGCAAAGACGTCGCAGCAAAACTGGCCCCATTTGCGGAAAATCAATTCCGCAACGTGTTGGTTGAGAGACCACTCGTGAGGCAACAGGACTGCCCTGCTCAGCTTGTCAGCTATCATGTTGGATTCCCCCGGGATGTGTGTTGCTAACAGAAAACTCTGGGATGACACAGCCCATTGCCATACCCTGAGGGCTTCTTGACAAAGGGGATAAGACTTGGTTCTGACCTGTTTGTTCAAGTACCAGACCACTGACATGTCTGTCTGAATTGCAATTATCCCTAGAGGAAGAGAGTCCTGGAAGTACTGCAACGCCAGAAGTACTGCTCTCAACTCCAGAACATTGATATGCAGATGTGACTCTTGATCCATCCATGTGCCTTGGGCAGTCTTTCCCTGAAAATGCCCCCCTCCCCACCCTATCAGGGAAGCGTCTGTGGTCTCAGTGGCTACTGGGGGGGGGGGCACACACAAAGGGTCTTCCTATTGTGACATGAAGAGACGTCAACCACCACAGAAGGTCTCTCTTGCAAGAATTTGTGATGAGAATCATATGGTTCATTGGTAATTTCTGGTAAGACCACTGAGCGAACAGGAGCCACTGAAGAATTCACATTTGCATCCTTGCAAGTGGAATGGCTAGAATTGCTGCCGCCATCAAACCTAGTACCGTCAAAACCTCTGCAGCTGTAGCTCTGTTCTTTGACACCAATGAGTTGGCGAAGAAGTGAGACCCTTTTGACTGGAAGACGTAGAGTGGTGGTTGAGGTATCTAACTCTGCTCCTATAAAGACGGTATGCTGCGATGGCGACAAGGCAGACTTTTTGAAGTTGACTGTAATACCTAAGTGGTGGCAGAGTGTCAGAGTAGATTGTGTTGCCTGAATCAATTAATGCCTGGTGGTAGCGGTGAGGAGCCAATCCTCTAGATATGGAAACACCTGGAATCCTAGACGCCTCAGGTGAGCCGTGACCACTGCTATGCATTTGGTGAACACTCTGGGGGCTGTAGTGAGATCAAAGGGCAGGGCTCGAAACTGGTAGTGATTGGCTCCCAGCCAGAAACACAGGTGATCTCTGGAGCGTCTGTTCATCTTTATGTGGTAGTACGCATCCTTGAGATCGATGGAGCACATCCAATCGCCTTTCCCTAGAAAGGCCTCAAGCGTGACCATTCGGAACTTCTCTTTTTTTACAAACTGGTTGAGTCTGCTGAGGTCCAAGATAGGTCTCCAGTCCCTGTTTTCTTTGGAACCAAAAAGAATCTTGAGTAAGTTCCGAATCCAACTTGGTCTGCTGGGACTGGCAGGATGACTCTTTTTTTCTAAGAACTTGCGGACCTCTATAGGTGCTTGTTCCCTGAGACTGGGCGGAACATCCGGGATTCTGTTTACAGGAGTGGGAGGGGAAGAGAACGGTATGAAATACCCTCTGTAAATGATGCTTTGTACCCAGGTATTGGACGTTATGCTTAGCCAGACTTCTGGGTACAAAGATAAGCGACCCCCGACTGCCTCCAGAGCTGGGTCTCCTTTCAGGAGCGCTGGTAGGGCTGACCAGAGAACTGGCCTCTGTCACCCTGCTGTTGCAGACCCCCCTTGTTGCACAGTGGCGTCTTCCAGTATACCCCCTCCTCTGCCTCTAGAGGGGGTTTCTCCACGTGTGTCCTGAAAGGCACCCTGTGCTTTTTGGAACCACATCTTTCTAGGGCCCATGGGATAGGGCCGAGTAGGGGTAGAAAAACTGACTCCAATGGCAGACAGAGTCTTGCCTTTCTGCTCACACCTGGTTAGAGTTTCCTTTACCTTGGGCACAAACAGGGATGAGCCATCAAATGGAGTGTTGATAAAGGAAGACTTGAAAGGCTCCACAAAGGAACAGACACGGATCCAGGCTTGTCTACTCAGAGCAATGCCTGAACTAGCGGCTCTACTCGACCCATCAGCTGCATAAGATATGCGACGCATGGACGAGTTCACAATCAAGTTTAGGGTAGTGAGCTGTGTGTTAACTTTGTCGGCAACCCCTGCAGCTACCGTACCCTGGAGAGCATCTCCGAGCTCTTTCAAATCTCTTTATAGTCTTGTAAAATGGGTTAAATAGTTCAGTGATCAAAGGGAAAAGGTCGCTGAACTAAACATGTGTTTCCCATATCTATCTATGTTCCTAGAATCTCTGTTAGGAGGATGGATAAATGAGGATGTCTCAGACGTTTCCTTTTTGGTGGCTGCAGCCACCACCATGGCATCAACAGGCACTCCCTTAGTCAAAAAGGCTTTGTCCACTGGGGCAGAGATTAACTTATTTGGCTTCAAAGGGACAGGTTCCATGGCCTCTGGAGACTCCCACGCCTTACGAGAGATCAGCTCCATGAGCTCATCGTAAGGCGGAGACACCCAAAAAGTGGAAGGTTGAGACCCGAAAGCCTTCAAGAGCACTGATTCGTCTTCAGTAGGGCTTTTGGAATGCCAACCGCCCCTCTGATTAAGGATCTCTAATATCTCCGCAAAGGAGATATCCTCAGAGGGGGATTGAGGGGACCCTTCAGACTTATCCAAGTCAGTGTCAGATATCAAAGACTCCTGTGGGGAGTCCAAGTGCCTCCTCTTGCACAGTCTCTTCCTGGGTACCTCTCCTCAGTGGTGGGATCTGGGGAGGTCTCAGAAGAGCAGGGGGTGCCTATGGGGCTACTTGAGGCTCAGGGTCTCTACGCTTGGGTGGACCAGTAAAAGCAGGAGTGGACACAGGCACTTGAGAGGAGGAGGAGGAAGTTAGACCTGATGCTGATGATGTCTTTGGAGACAGGACTCTCCTCTAAGCATCAAATGCAACATGGCTCCAACGAGAAGGGGTAGAGGGATCCGAAGGGACCGTCCGATCCTCCCGCACAGAGGCCATGGGCTCCGAGCCCAAGGTAGGAGCCGAAGCCCCGAGAGGAAGAGTCGGCACCGACAAATCGGTACGACTATCCTCCCCGGACCAGACAGGAGAGTGTCGGCTCCTAGAGTCCCCGGTTGGCGCCGAGGACATCCGAGTAGATGGCACCGATAACACCGGTGCAGGTCTCAGCTTCACAGGCTCGACAACCATCAGGTCGGGCTCCTTCGGCTCCAAAAGTCCAGTACAGCTCAGAGGAGGAGTAGTCAAGTCCGGGTTAATGGTCTTCGGCTCTGACGAAGGCGTCGGAGCCAACAACAATTTGATAAGGCCTGGTGCCTGTAAAAGCTTCTGCACCAACCGTTCCATATCCATATCCGAGAGGCTGACACAAGACTTTGAGGAGTGCACCGAGGGTGCTGATTGGAGCAGAGGAGATGAGGGAATCTCAGAGACCGGCTCTAAAGCTGTGAGCTGGCTCCAAACAGAAGGGACATTCGGTTTCGAGAATAGTGGAACCGATGACCCTACACCCTCCATTTTTTTTTTAGCCTTTTTCGATGCTTTCGAGTCACCTGAAGACTTGGAAGATTTTGAGAATCTACTAGCACCATCCTGGTCACCCAGCACTTCGGAGAAGGGTGCTGAAGTAAACCCCTATCCACTAATTTCCTCTTTCTCTGTAAAAGTACCCTGGAAGAGAAGGAGTGACAGATAACACAAAGAGTCTTGGAGGTGTTTAGCACCCAGACAATAAACACATTGAGCATGCCCGTCAATGACTGACATTTTTTGAAGCCAGATTTAGGATGTGGTTTCTCTTTCTCGTCAGACATCTCAATTATCAATTTAAACAATTTTAAACAATTGAAACAACACACACAAAAAATTATCTACCAAAGTACTCCTAAGAATGTGGTTAAATACAAGGCCAACACTATAGAAAAACACAAGCCAACACAGGGCACTTATCTAAATCTAAGTCTAAAACTATAGAGATTATATATATATATACATATATATATATATATATATATATATATATATATATATATATACACATATATATATATATATATATATATATATATATATATATATACACACACACATATATATGTTGTTGTGTCTTGCGGCTTATCCCGGTCAGGGGTCGCCACAGCGGAACTCCGGTCCGCTAATGTTTGGTAGTGGATTTTTTACGTGCCGAGTTACCAGCCCTGATGCACAACCTTCAACGAAGGCACACCCATTCACGCATGCCTCCACACAGAAGATGCTCTAGCTGAGAATCGAACGGGACAACGTCTTGCTGTGAGGCGACAACGCTACCGCAGCACCACTTCTTAATAGTGTGTGTAAATATATATATATATATATATATATATATATATATATATATATATATATATATATACATACACACACACACATATATACTATTAACAAGTCAAGAAAAACAAGTTTTTAAACTTGCAAATAGATGAATCTATCGATTAATAATGGTTTGAGCTATCTGGAACACAGAGATCTGTGCTGCGGCAAACTAGATCTGAGGTAATTCCAGCAGTGCATCATGGGATAAGAGGCTTGGTCTCGAGCTACTGGCAAACCTTGAGCTTTGCTATCGGCCGTGTCAGAGCCGAGGATCGGCTCCGAACCCATCAGTGAGACTAAACGGCGAGATTTAACAACTTCACATACTGTGTTTAGTTTTGCTCCTATGAATTTGGTCTGTTGCTATGGTGATAAGGCAGATTCTTTTGAGTTGATGGTAATCTCCAATTGATTGCATAGGTGTAAGGTTGTGTCCCTCGCATGAATGAGTTGATGCATGGTGGTGGCAGTGAGGAGCCAGTCATCTAGATTTGGAAACACCTGGAATCCCAACTGTCTCAAGTGAGTGGTGATTACTGCCATACATTTGGTGAACACTCTGGGGGCTGTAGTGAGACCAAAGGGCAGAGTGCAAAACTGATAATGGCTGGCTCCCAGCCAGAAGAGTAGATGATCCCTGGATGGTCTGTCCATTTTTATGTGGTAGTATGCATCCTGAAGATCTATAGAGCACATCCAACTCACTTTCCCCAGAAAGTTAAGTATTGCCTGAAGCGTGAAAGTACAGTTGTGTACACTTACCATAAATGTAGATGTTTGAGTGTATTCACTGTTGCAGTCATTACATTTGGGTAATCTGCTGGCAGGTTGCCCTAAGTTGGCCTGAATAACAAAGTCACGGGTCCTGCGTCGGTTGCTGTCTCCTCTTCCCTGACGTCAGGTCGTCAGGGGTATAAAACATGCAGCCGACGCCATTTTATTCAGTTTTTCTTGCCGGTGCCTGAAGCAGAAGCAGTTCGCAAGTGCTGGTCGGCAGACTCCTGAAATTTTCGCATTCGAGTTTCAGAACAGAAGTCTTCAACTAAAGCTAAGTACCCCATTGGGGAAATGTTTTCTTGCTCCTTACCAATGCCAGTAAAAGTTAATAATTGCATTACTTGTGGGAAGCAAATACCTCATAAGGATTTTCATTTGTACTGTATTCCTTGCCTAGGCCCAGATCATAATGTGCCTTGCTGTTAGTTTTGTGTTAGATTTAACCAAGGCACTATTAAGCGTCTGTATATTTTTGCTTCAAAATATTTTGGATCCAGATTTAATTACCCTGAAATGTCGTCGGTTAGCAATCCGACTACTGGAGTTTGGATTTGGACCTCTAAGGCTGCTAGGTCCTTGTGACTGGGTGGAACGGCTGGTATTTTCTTTATTAGAGGGGGTGGGGTGGCAAAGGGAATAGAGTATCCTCTGGATATTATGCTTTGTACCCAGCTGTCTTATTTTTAGCCAGGTGTCTAGGTACAAAGATAGGCGTCCCCCAACTGCCTCCAGAGATGGACAGTCGGGCCTCCTCCCAGGAGCGCTGATGGGCTTGCCAAAGAACTACTCTCTGTTGCCCTGGTTCTGCGGACCCTCTCTGCCGGGTGGACGGCATCTTCCATTATTACCCCCTCCTCTGCCTCTAGAGGGGGTGTCACCACGAGTGTTTTGGAAAAATCCTTGAGACTTTCGGAACTATATCTTTCCACCTCCCCTCCCTTTGGGGTAAGGTCTGTTTGGGTTGGAAAAACATACACCGACAGCAGACAAGGTCTTTCAGTCTTTCTCACTACTGTTAAGTTTCATTAACCATAAGTCTGAAAAGAGACGAACCATCAAAGGGGATGTTAATGAAGGAAGACTTAAAGGGTTCCGCAAAGGAACATAAGTGCATTCAGGAATGTCTCCAGAGAGTGATTCCTGTACCCACTGCTCTGCTCATACCATCAGCTGCATAAGACAACAGATGCACGGAAGAGTTCACTATCGAATTAAGAGTGGAGAGCTCGGAAGTTACTTTGTCCGAAAAACCCGCAGCTACTGAATCCTGTAGGATATCTCCTAACTCATTCAGGAGATCCCTTTGCAATCTGGTAAAATGTGTGAGGTAGTTCAGCGATCGAAAGACAAAGGCCGCAGAACTGAACATACGCTTCCCGTATCTGTCCATAATCCTAGATTCCCTATTAGGAGGATGAACTTAAGAAGTCTCCGATAATTCCTTCTTAGTGGCTGCTGCCACCACCATAGCATCAACCGGAACTCCTTTGGTAATGTAAAGTCTGTCTTGTGGGCTGGTAATAGACTTGTTAGGCCTCCTAGGGACAGGCTCCGTGGTGTCTGGGGACTCCCACGCCAGAGTAATTACAGCAACTCATCGAAGGGTGGAGACACCCAAGAGGTGGAGGGTTGAGATCTGAAAGCCTTCAGAACTGACTCATCATCAGAAGAGTTAAGGGATTCCCAGCCACCCCTCTGTTTAAGAATCTCTAGGATATCTGCAAAGGAGATATCTTCTGAGGGGGACCCTGGGGACCATTCTGACTCATCTAAGTCAGTATCCGAAGTGCGCGACTCCTGTGGGGAGTTCAAATGCTTCCTCTTGCAGAGTCTCTCTTCCTAGGCAGAGTCTCTCTTCCTAGGCACTTCTTCAGTGGGGGCTTCTGGTGAGGTCTCGGAAGAACATGGCTCAACCAATGGAGCTTCCTGAGGCTCAGGTTCTCTACACTTCAAAGGAGAGTGTGATGAAGAGGCAGACACCGGTGCTTTCAGGGAGGGAGCAGACAAAGCTCTCCTCATAACTTTGAAGCCCCCTTGGTCCCGACAAGAAGAATCCCTCAGATACGAAGATCTGATGGAAATTGTCTGTGCTGGTACAAAGGGCTCTGAGCCAGAGGTTGGGGCCGAGGTCCCGCGAGGTCAAGTTGGTCCGACTATCCTACCCTGACCCGTTTCGGCCCAGAGATTCCTCAGTCAGCGCCGAGGGTATCCAGGCAGTTAGGGCCGACAAACCTATAGGTGTTGGACCCGAAGGGTCCATAATCATCAGTTCCGCACTCTGCGGCTCCAAAACGCCCATGCAAGTCGGAGGAGGAATAGAAGATGTAGGAGGAACCAAGATCGGCTCCGAAGCCCCCTGGGTCGGTGCTGATAAAATTTTTGCTAGCGTCGGTATCTATAGGAGCTTCTTCACCACATGGTCCACATCCAGATCAGACAGTCTACTTGAAGACCGTGAGGAATGTGACGAGGCCACAGATTGTAGTATAGGAGACTTTAAGGTTGGAGATACCGGCTCCGAACCATAACGACAGTCGGTTCCGAAGGCTGTGGAACTGATGTCGATGCTTTACTGGAAGCTGACTTTGATGTAGATGGAGATTTTGACGGCTCAGTCTTCTTTGAGTGATTGTCTGGCTTATCCAAAGATTACTGAAAAGATGATTTAAGAAGACCTTTATCCATCAACTTTCTCTTCCTCTCATACAACAGTCTTGAGCTGAAGGAGTGGCATATAGAGCAGCTTTCTTGCAGGTGAACCTCACCCAAGCAGTAAACACATTCAATATGTCTGTATGTTATGGACATCTTTTGCCCACATTTAGTGCACTTCTTAAAGCCA
The DNA here is from genome assembly GCF_019279795.1 of Protopterus annectens. Taxonomy (NCBI): domain Eukaryota; kingdom Metazoa; phylum Chordata; order Ceratodontiformes; family Protopteridae; genus Protopterus; species Protopterus annectens. The sequence continues at coordinate 539,944,030 of NC_056725.1, read as the reverse complement.
GACTTGGCTTTCTCTTTCGCCTGGTGAGACATCTTCCACAAGCAATTCACACAACAACTATTCAAGCCTTGTAATAAAAGGGCTTAAACTAATGAAAAAACACAGAAATTATTTATACGCCCTGTGTAAAAAGAAAGGCTGCAATTGCACTCTAACACACCACGCTAACACTAGTAAGACATAGAAACCTAATAGCCTAAAAATACGGCCACTACTTTACTAAATAGGAAGAAAATGTAAGTATATGCCCTGTAAAAAAGAAAGGGCTAAACACACACTCTAATACAGAACCTCTGTGCCCTATGAAAAACTACGGGCTAACACTATTAAACACTCTAATTATGCTATATCATCTATCTATATGCTCTACGAAAGAGCTAACACACACTTTAAACTAATAGAAGAATTAAAGGGCCTAAAAGAAAACCGTGTCCACTAATTCCTCTTAAACACACTAACTATGCCTATTCAACAGAGATAGGGAGAACAGAAGGCCTAACCACAAAAAATGTCCTTAAAAGACTAAATATCTAATCCAAAAGTAACTGTAAGCACAAGCCTACACCTCTAACTACTAATAATGCTAATTTACTAGGGTGGGAGACTGGCATAATGGTTAAGGTGTTTACCTTACAGACACAAGGTGCAGGGTTTGATCCTCACAGGGGGTAATTGGCTAGGCTTAAAATGGCCTACAAGGGCAGTTAGCCTAGTACTAATCTATGACCCTATGACTAAAGCTATAATATATTGAAGAAGAAAAGTATTCACTGGCCAGAGCTGGTGAACGTCTGATCAAGCTGCAACAGCAAACGAGATCTGAGGGAAGATCAGGGTGCATCATGGGATAGGGAGTTGGCCTCGAGCTGCTTGAAGACCTTGAGCTTTTGCAGTTGGCTGAGTCGGAGCAGAGGATCGGCTCCAAACCAATCAGTAAAGAATGAACGTTGAGATAGGACAACTTCACATCAATTATTTCCTTTTTATATTTCTCTACTAGAAAACTCAATCTCACTTTCAGACACCTATCAAAGTATAAAGCGAAGTAAAAAAACTTCCCTGAAACTTAACTGTGACTCTGCAAGCAGGCCAACAAGTTGGACTGATAAAGCTTTGTATGCCATGCAATGATGATATTAACTGTGGCAAGAAATATCTAAAGACTGTGGTGGCTGATGTCCCTTTTATATCACCAATGCTCCAACATCCAAAAGAGAGGGAGGTGGCAGACGCCAATGTAAGTAGAGTTTTGAAGTCAGTACCAGTATTGGGCTCCAGCATGAAGGAATCCAGAAAGTGATGACTGGAATGGGGAATATTACAATGAGCATCGATTATGATCTAATTTGCTGCTACTTTGCTTATTTTGAAAAAATGGAAGCAAACTAATGTATGTTCTTATCGTATTGGCTGATCAGGTTAAGACCCTCCTTGACTGGTCTTTGGATGGGTTTATACAATCACCATATGGCAAAAAAGTTCCACTTTCAAGTACACATAACTGTACATATTCTTGTGACAAGGATACAGAGTTTGGATCTTTTTGCCCTTACTGCGTAACCTTGAGCAATTCACTTAACCACAGTATGCTTTGCGGCAATTGGGAATTTGGCCTACGCTACTTAACATGTCTATACGTTGTTACTAGGCTAACTACCTCTAGGGACCTTACAAGCCTAGCCATGCATCTCAAACTATTTGGGTCCAGAGTATCATGGGTATCAATAAGGAAAGGTCATGTTAATAGGGAGGTAAGGATTTATAGGGGGAGGTGTTAGTTGGATAATACTTTTATTATTGATTGCCTCTGACAATAAGGGCATGGGGACCAGACTGAGGGTACATTTACAATTCCCATCCAACTATCAAGGTTTTGTTTGACTATGGTCAGGTATAAACTCAGTTTTACATGAATGAGGACACTATTACATAGGGCGGGGATCCTTGGGACACACATCACTCCAGCACATTCTGTTTATATCACAAAGTTAAGATCCCGGGATCAAGTATTTCTGAGGCTGCTTGTTTTGCACATGTGCGACAGATCTGTCAGGGCAGGGTCTGAGGAACCACTGTAAGCCAGGCAAAAATCCCTTTTCAGAAGCCTGTAGGAAAATGAATATAAAGACAGCTTTTAGATGATCAGTGTAGGACGGGCTAGTCATGTCCTGAATTCTCCCAGCAAGAAACCTTTACAGGCGTTCCAACTGTTGCAACTGTCTGATTAAACACATACCAAACGGCACTATATTCAATTACAGGTCTGACAAGGGCCAAGCAGAGCAGCACTAACTTCCTAGGACCTGGATGCAATACTCTTACCTGTAAGTTGGAAAACACAGAATGATTTTCTTACTATCTTAGCAACACTCTCCCATGTTGGTGAGTATCAGATCCAGTATTTTTGATCCTCTGGTTGGAGCGTTCTCTGTGTTCCAGTTTAGTTAAGATTCGTGAGACTCTAGGGGCATAAATGGTGAATGTAGCTAGCCATCACATGGTGAGGGATCTTACCTATGCTGACTTAGACATGGATGAGCTCCATGGTATCACCCGGTTTAAGCAACCTAGAGGTATGTTTTTTGCTAACAGAGACACTTCCACCTTTGGTCCCCCATCTGTGCTGGGGGTTTAAATGTGTGGAAGAATATGTAGTCTTGCACTGCCACAGTACTTTCTACGGCTTTAAACTATGTCTTAGTCATGACACAGATGCCAACACTTTTCAGAGTGAGGAGGGCATGAAGGGGGTGGAGTTTTTTGTTTAGGCTCCTAGCATTAACACCGTAAGGTTGCTTGGGGACATTTTGACTGTGTTGGCAGTTTTGCCTTTTTGGCATTCCCTAAACAAGGCTCTAAGGGGGTGGATAAAGTTTTAGCCACTATCTGAAAGTCTTTGGGGAAAGGGGGAGGGGACGTGTGACCAGGTGCAGCCCACCCTTGGCAAAGCAATGTGGTCTGTTGACCATACAAAGACATTTCAAGCACAGGTATTAATGTCCTCCTAGCCTGCCAATATAGCAAAACACTTGCTCCCATAATTAAGTGTCCAGGCTGTTCTTAAAAATAACTAGTACTTGCTTTAATGTAATTTGGTAGTTTGTTCCATGCATCAGCTGCTCTCTCAGATAATCAATTAGAACACTTCCCATTCCTATAAAATCTTTTACATAGGCTGTCCGATGATTCTCTAGTACTTTTTGATAACCGCAAACATTTCCTGAGATACCTGTCTGTAAATGCCCTACATACCTGAATAAGATCTCCTCTTAGATATCTATGACAAAGACTGTACAAGTTCAGATATTTTAGTCTTTCATAACTTAAATTTTCACATCCATGGATGCCCCTTGGTACATTTCTACTGTACTCTTTCCAGTTTACTCATGCTTGTTTTCTTATAAGTTTTCCATGCTATGTCATACTCAAATTTGGGTCCAATATAACTAACAATAAGTTAATTTCTGATTTCCTAGACTTTATAAATCTTTTTTATACAACCTATAGTTCTAGTACCATCACTAACCGATTGGTGGATATGATCATAAAAACTCAAAAGCTGGAAATACCCATATACCCAGATCCTTAAACAAATCTGCAGTACAATCACTGCATGCTGTCCTCCCATGCTGACAGATATTGGATGTCCCAGAGTGACACCAGAAACTAAGCCAATTATTAAAATTGACCACTATGTTTATAACAGTAGCAACACCCTTGAAGGTAGAATGCTGCTCAATGCAAGACTCATACCCATCTATGACAGATATTCCAAGAGATCCATTAAGTCTTGTCACATAGTCTAGTGAGCCAAGTCTCAGGTCATTTACACCCATATGGACTATGACAGAATCATATTGATACCTGGGGTGCAGTGACTTGACTGCGTGTGCGACACTGCAGATCCTGGTTCCACACAGGCAGCTAACCATTACCTTCTCATCTATCCTGGCAAGTGGTGCATCTGTGTATTGCACAATGGAGTCACTAATGACAGGAGTATTAAATATTCTTGCATTATGGGCTTTGCTCTTGGGAGAGCAATGGGTGTAAGCATAGATGTTTGGTGTTGCTTTTTGTGTGTGTGGTGAGTAGTGTATATGAGTTCTGTACTGTGGGTATTCCTGACGACCTTTTCTGTATGCAAGATTTTTCTCTCAAGAAAGTTGTGCATTTAGATCCCTCACATTTAAAAGTTATGTACTCACCATAACTAGGCATCTATGTAGCCCATTTTCATTCTTCCTCAACCCATGGTTTGGAACCGATCCGTGGATCCAACTTGACCACACACTCTAGATTTTGGCTCCAACTCTCGAGCTCCTCCCCTACCCATATCATCTTAGTCCAGCCCCATAAACTCAGAGTTTCTCATCATTAGGCCCATATAGTTAGAAACAGGGATAGCAGATAGAGAAAAGAAAAGGCTCAAACTCAGAAATGTTGGTTACAAAACACAGTCCTACAGGTCTCTCCGGAAAGTTGAAGGATGGGGGATGGATGGGAGGGGAAGTTGAGGAAGAATGAAAATGGACAAAACAGATGCCTAGTTACAGTGAGTACATAACTTTTCCATCTGATGTTGTCCTTTTCCTTCTTCCTCAACCCCAACTAAGCTGGTCATGGGTGGCCCTCATGAAGTACTGCCGAACTAAAGCCAGATCTGTTTCTAGAAATAATACCAATTTGTAACAAGTAACAAAGGTATCAGCATTGCACCATGTGGCTGCTGTGCAAAAAACAACAGATGTTCTAACTTCTAGACCAAAAAGGAAATGAAACTGCCATGGATCTGGTTGAATGAGCCTTGGGTGGTTTGGGTAAGGCCATGTCTTGTTGAGAATAAATCCAAGAAATACAGTCTGTAATCCAGTTGGCTCGAGTGAGTTTGGAATCTGAGAACCCAGGTCCTTTTGGTAAAAAGGAAACAAACAGTTGATCTGTTTTCTCCTGTGAAAATAAAATTGTAATTGTCTATGTACTTCAAGGAGATGAAGCATGTATTCTCCTTTATTTGAAAAACTTGGAAAGTAAATGAATGGACTGATTAATGTAATTTTCAGAAGCTACTTTGGGTAAAAAGGAAGGGTTTACCCAACAAGGTAACCCTATCTTTATGGAAAATAATGTAAGCAGTATTTGAGGAAAGAGCCTGGAGTTCAGATATCCCCTCTGTGGAAGTAACTGTTACCAAGAAAACTGTTTTCCAAGAAAGGAATGTTAAATCACTTTTAGTTGAAGGTTCAAAGGGTTTCTGAGTTAGAGTTTATAAGCACAACTGTGAGATTACAAGGAGGCGAAGGACCCTTTATTGGGGGTTTGAGAAAAAAATGCCTTTTAGAAATGCTTTGCATAATTTTGAAGAAGCCAAGGAATAATTTCTGTCTCCTGTGTGAAAATTAGAGATTAATCGCAGAGAAACTGGCTCCTCCTTTAAAAAGGCTTGCTAAAAATTCAAGTACTGCAAAAACTGGAGCAGAGAATGGGTCAATCTCATTATTCAAAGCCCAAAGGGAGAATCTTTTCCATTTGCTTTTGTAAACTTTCTTAGTAGATTATTTTTTGTGAAGCCAAAATAATGGCACATACTGGAGACGAAAGCCTGGGCTTGTCTAACCATTACAAGAAGTGAAGAAACCATGCGGTTAGTTTGAGGGCCTGGATACTGGGATGTTGGATCCCTGATGGGTGAGGAGATCCGGACATGGCTCCAGTATCTGTGGAACATAATGAAGGTGGGACCATAGGAAGGGGAACCACATCTGTAGAGAGCAGAAGGGGGCAATGAGGATGACGGACGTCTTCAGCCAACTTGCTTTCTGCAGAAATTTGGGAAACAAAAGAAGAGGGGGATAAGCATAAGATGCCAAGTATGGACTACAGCATCTCTTGGTGACTCAGAGTGGGGATTAAGAGAGTGAAGTATCTGCTGCACTTGCTGTTGGGAGACACAAAAAGGTCGCAGCAAGGTTGACCCCAACAACAGATCATCCTTTCCTCCACAGACTGATTGAGATCACTCGTGAGGTATCAGGATGGATCGGCTTAGTTTGCCGTGGCTTCCCTGGAATGTGCATTGCAAACAGAAAGTGGTCTGATGAGATCACCCATTCCCAAATTCTCATGATCTTTCTGCAGAAGAGATAAGATCGGGTTCCTCCATGTTTGTAGATGTACCAGACCACAGACATGTTGTTGGTCTGAACTGCAAAAGACCCTAGAGGAAGAGCATCTTGGAATGCCTGCAATGCAAGTAGGATTGCTCTCATCTCTAGTATATTGATATGCAGACTGGTCTCGGGGGGGGGGGGGGGTAATCACAAGCCTTGGACCGTCATTCCTAGGAAATGCCCTCCTTATGTAGAAAGGACCACTTAATAACTAGTCTCCTCTGAAGGACATGCATAAAGAAACGTGCCAGGGAAGTAATACAATGGCTGCTGCCACAGATACTCGTGCTTGAAGAACTGATCTTGTTGGAAGAGATGGATGGGAAATAAGTAGATGAACCCGATTCTTGATGGTGGATATGCAATGAGAGTAGTGAAGCTACCTGTGTTGTTATATCCAGAAGTATACCAAAGAACTTCAGGTTCTAGACTGGTGTTAGATTTGATTTGGCATAATTTATTGTTATTCCCAGTGACTAGCCAACAGTCCCTGGAATGTAGGAGAAGATGCTTGTAGGGGGTGGTGGTGCGGGGTGAGGAGCCAGTCATCCAGATATAGAAACACTTGGAATCCTTTGAACCTCAGATGAGCAGCTGCCACTGCCATACATTTGGTAAACATCCTGGGGGCTGTGGTGAGCACAAAGGGCAGGGCTCTAAATTAGTAGTGACAGTCTCCCAGCTGAAAGAGCAATTGGCTTCGGGAGTGCTCATCTATTCTGATGTGACCGCATACATCCTGAAGATCTATCAAGCACATCCAATTGTCCTTGTGAAGAAATAGCAGGATGGATTGTACCGTGACCATTCAGAACTTCAACTTCTTCACATACTGATTCAGTTTGCTTTGATCCAAAATTGGTCTGAGGTCCCCTGCCTTCTTGGGCACTAAAAAGAAGTGTTAGTAAGTTCCAAACCATATTTGGTCTGGTGGGACCTTTTGGATGACTCATTTTTCTAGAAGCTTTTGAATTTCTTTTGCTGCCTTTTTCCCCTGATTGGGTGGAACATCGGGAAGTGTCTTCCTTTTGTGAAAAGGAAGTTGGAAAAATGGAATGAAACAGCCTCTGGCCAGGATGTTTAGCACTCAGGTATCTTTTGTTATATTTGCCCAGGCTTCTGGGTGTAGGGATAATCGCCCCCTGACTTCCTCAAGAGATGGACAGTCAGGCAGCACGTCAGGAGCACTGGAAGGGTCTGTCGGGAAAGGAATCTTGGAAACAGTAGTTCTGCAGACTTCCTCTGCCTCTAGGGCGACGTCTGTCATTAGAATTTCCTCCTCAGTGTCTGGAGGAATTGTCCCCATGCAGATCCTGTTAAGGTCCCAGAGAGTTTCAGAACCATATTTTCTTATAACCTCTGATTCCTGGAAAAGGTCCGTTGAAAGAGAGAAAATTCTATTTCCATGGCACAGTCTTTCCATTCTGTTCGTGGCGGGTAAGCATTTCTTTTACTGATGGCCCAAACAAGGATGTGCCACCGAAGGGGATGTTGATAAAGGACATATTAAAAGGCTCTGCAAAGCCACATAGCTGTGCTCAGGCATGTCTCCTTATGACAATGCCTGAAACAGCTGCTTGTGAGATGCCTTCAAGCTGTGTGAGAAATCAACCTCATTGAAGTGTTTGATATAGACAAGAGAGCTGCCAGCTGCGAGGATGTTGTTTTGAAATCCTCTGCGGGCATGGAATCGTAGTAGTATTTGATAGCCCTTTGGTCAAATCTCTGAGGTCTCGTGAAGTATTCCAGGTAATTAAAAGGCCTCGGGGCAAAGGTCTCTGAGGCAAAGACTTGCTTTCAGAATCTGTCCAATGTTCTCGACTCCCTGTTTGGTGGATGGACAGAAAAGTTCTGTTCTGCTAGCTCTTTTAGTGATTGCTGCCACCAACATAGCATCAACTGGGACTCTTGCTCCAGTGTGGTCTGTCTTTTGGAGGGGCTAAGAATTTGTCAGGTCTGTTCGGTATAGGTTAGATGGTGTCCAGTTCCTTTCAAGCCTGGTGGGAAACTAAATTGATGAGTTCAACTGGGGTGAGGATGGGTGGTAACCCAAGACAGACGGGCCAGAAATAAAAGCTTCCTACAATACAGATTCTAACAGGGGCTTTAGTAAGACCAGCCACCTTTTCGTCTACGGATCTCTAAAACGTCTCCGAAGGAGATGTCATCAGGTGAGGATCTGGGGGACCTTTCTTCATCACAACCGGTATCCTACGCGAGACTCCACTGGGGACTTTATGTGCCTCCTCTTGCACCTTCTCATCCAATGTACTTCCTCTGTGGGATGTTCAGGGGAGGTTCCTCTACTAGAATCAACTGGACACTTGTTGGAACAGGCTGTCCCTGTGGAGTAGGTCTGATTGACTCAGGGCACGGAGTCGACGAGGAAAGGGGATGAGATCCGAAAAGTGAGAAGGCGGTTCTCTGGATAAAGAAACCCTTTCCACAATCTCAAAAGTAGACAGAATGGAGATGGAACCGAAGCTCCCAGCAAAGGTATATCTCGACCACCGTTAGATCAGTGTTTCAAGGATTCAAGGATGGAATTGGACCCGAACTGTCCAGGGCTGAAGTTCCAAGGGGCATTGGACCCGAACTGTCCAGGGCTGAAGTTCCAAGGGGCAGGGACAGATCTGAAAACATCAGTCTCGATCCCTGCCCTCCCTATGGATTCTACTTCGACACTTTGGCTCCAAGACCCATTACTGATCAGATGGTATTGGGAGTGGAACCAGTCAGGGATACCACTGGAGTCTAACAAGAAATCTTCTTTGAATCAGACTCCTGACCTCTCCAGGATTTCGGATATTGGGACTCCAAAACAACTGAACAGATCAGAGAAGAGGAGAAAAACAGTGCAGGATGATGTAGGGAGGCTCATGGATCCAACAGGGGATGGAGCTGATATGACCCCTACCTGGATCTGAGCTCTGAGAAATGTTCACATCATTCAAGTCACATCTGCTTCTGATAAACTTCTGGAGGACCAGGAGGATGTAGTGGATGAAGGTCTTGAATGTCTCTTAGGAGTTTGTAACAAAGAGGACTGCAGAGTAGGAGATACAGGTTTAATAGTATACTCTTGCTATGTGACCACTTTGTGAGGTGCCAGGTTTTGGATCAGAGGACCTAGGATCCGAAAAAGGCGCCATCAGACTTACTGATATAATTATCGGATCTGAAGATTTCAGAACAGAAGGACGGGTCTTACGAGCAGAACCAGTCTGATCAGAGATCTTATAGTTTTTGAGTTGAGGCCCCAACAAAGGCCTGGGGGACTTTGGCAGGAGTGTTTTCTTTGCTCCAATGGAGTAGATTTGACCACTTTAGGAGTTTGAGCTACTGAAGATGCAGCAGTAACAGGAAGAAAGAATAATTGTGTAAAATCTTACCATAACCATAGATGTCCCCTCTCTTCTGTGTTGCAGTATTCTTATACTTACGGGTTGCATTCCGCTATTGACCCGATGTTCAGTTTGTATACAAAAGCTTCAAGTTACTGCCTGCACGTGGGACATCACACTTAGGCTCAAGGAACGTCAGCCATAAAAGGGACGTCTGCACATACAATCCTCAGAACAAAGTAGCCCAATGAGTGAACTCCAAAAGGAGGCCCAAACAAAAGTCATCCAAATAAAGAGCAAGATGTAGGGGAAGGCGGGTGGGGCAGAATACTGCAACACAGAAGAGGACATCTATGGTTATGGTAAGATTTGACACAACTATTCTGGCTTTCTATTCAATGTTCAAACGAAAAACAGATGCACGTGGAACCAACGCCCGGCCAAGCAAACAGTCAGGAAGGACAGTCAAAAAAAGCCAGCGTGCTTGAGCGAAATTCAAATCAAAAGGATTTTATTATAAAGCCATGTAGGAGTGAAAAATCACCCTACATACATAAATCAAACCGGTTTCGGCTCCCAGGAGCCTTCTTCAGTGATATACCAAAATTGCAATAAAAAATCAAAGTATCAAAATACAATCATTTAAATACCCATAGGCTATTCACATTGGCCAATCACAACCTCACATGAATAATCATTATTACAATTGATCATTAAGGCCAGGTGGAAACAAAGCCCCAAGTTTTATGATCCATTTTCTCTCCTTGGAACTTAACAATTCAAGCCAGTGTTTCTTATTCAAACATCTGCCCCTTATACAATCTATTGTGACAAATTTGAAAGATGCTGATGCATGTTTAAGGCAATGTTTGTATAATGCATTGTTAATCGTTTGTTTTTGATGTCACTCAAATGCTCACAAATTCTAAGCCGGAAAGGCCTGGAGGTCTTCCCGACATAGAAAGCGGAGCAATTGCAGGTCACCAAATAGATGACCCACTCAGTATTACAGTTGCCCCAAAAATTAATATCAAACACAACAGATGTGTTCTTACTACTGAATTCCTTGGTACGTAAAATACGAACACAAAAGGAACAATGTCCACAAGGCATACATCCAATAATAGGTTTGCCCATGATCGACCATTGAGTGAGGGTAGAAAAATCCGAACCTACTCTCTTATAATGACTGAATTTGGAACCCATGGTTTGTCCCCTTTTAAATGAAAAAGAACATCTATCAGGAAGCAAAAGATTAAGTTTATAATCAGCTTTCAGAACATTCCAATGTCTGTGTATGATATTTTTAAAGCCCTGTATGTTGCGTCCATATGTGGTCACCAAACGCAAGGGTTGGGGCCTGGTATTATTGTCCTTCTCTCTATACGATAACAAATCATGCCTATCAATATTAGACACAGATCTTTTAGCTAAATGAACTGTACCTGGGCGATACCCCCTCCTAATGAATCTATTTGTCAGATCCTCCTGGGCATCAGAAAAGGATTGCTGGCTGGAACAGATCCTCCTGGCTCTAAGAAATTGTGATTTGGGTATATTCTGGATGACATGTTGTGGGTGGAAGCTGGTAGCATGTAACAATGAATTGAATTCTGGAAATTTCCTGAACATCCTTGTTGATAGGGTATTATCCTTGTTTCTATTAATTTCTACATCAAGAAATACTATCCTATTCCTATGATGGGTCAACTTAAATTCTATCCCCCATATGTTATCATTAAGATATCCAAGAAACTCCAAAAGATACCCTTCATCAGCCTTCCACACCAACCAACAGTCATCCAGATAACGTCGCCAGATATCCATCTCGCACATATAAATGTTATGGCTCTGGTCATAAATAACAATTTCTTCAACATATGCCATAAAAAGATCTGCGTATATGGGTGCAAAAGATGCACCCATAGCAGTCCCCTTAGTTTGCCAATAACAACAGTTCTGAAAATAGAAAACGTTACTGGATAAAACATACTCAGTAAGGCATATGAGAAATGTATTAAATCCAGGTTGATATAACCCTGACCTAGCCAGCCAATAATCCAACGCTTGTAAGCCTGCCCAGTGTGGAATATTCGTATAGAGAGAAGTAATGTCCAAAGTGCATAAAAGCCAATGTGGTTCCAATTGGCAGTTATTAATAATATCCAGGAATTGGGTGGTATCTTGGATTCTAGCTCTAATAGAACCCAATAAAGGTTTTAAATATTTAGTTAAATATTCGGACAGTGGTTCAGTAAGTGACCCATGTCCTGAGACTATGGGTCGACCTGGTGGATTTGTTGGATGTTTGTGGATCTTCGGTAACATATATATATACTGTTTACTGGGTGAATCAACTGTCAGTTGCTCTTTAATATATTGGGTAATAATACCCTCCTCAACTGCCTCAGTTAAAAATTCACAAATTTTATGTTGAAAATGTGGTGAAGGATCCAAAGGCATCTGCCTATAATATTGCATGTCACCCAATTGTCTCATAACTTCACTGTCATAAGTCACCTTGTCCAATACTACCACCGCTCCACCCTTATCAGCCTGAATAATGACCAGATTTTTGTTATTAATAAGCTCATTTAAAGTGGACATTTCATCAGCAGACAAATTATTATAAAGAATGGGAAATTCTTTAAGATGACAATGTATGTCCTGTAAAACATTCTTTTGAAATACCCCCACTAAATGTGACATGGGTGGATTAAATGTCGACTTTTTGAACCTAAAATCATGACATGTATCACCAAAATTATCACAATTATTGTTATCAAAAAACAATTTTAAGTTCAATGTTCGACAAAAATTAATAACATCCTGAGCCAAGGATTGTTCAGAAACAAAAAACCCTGGAACAAAATTAAGCCCTTTATTCAATATATTCAGTTGTGCATCGGTCAATACAACCGATGAAATATTGTGGACATTAGAATAGGAACAGGCTATTGTGTCACGATCTTCAAAAGTGTCTCCAGACTTGGTTTGGATAAACCGCTTCTTATGTTTCCGCCCCCCTCGTCTGTGTTTAGATTGGGGGGGTGTGAAAAATTATCCCTTTTTGCTTTAGGTGACCCTTCCCTAGAGTGTATATCAGACTCCCCTTCAGTATTGGAAGAAGTATCCTCGCCTGAAGTACTGATTGAAAAACCAGTATTTTTCTTGAGAATCGATTTCTGTCTTTTTCGTTTAGGTGTAGATGACCTATTATCATGTTTGTTCCCCTCTCTAGGTAATTGGAAGGTAACATTCTTGGATGTATCAAAGGGTTTACCCCTCTCATAGTCCCCCATATCCCTAAGGAACTTCTTGATTTTCCTATCTTTGAGTGTACTTTCCAACTTGGACAAATCTGTAGTAAGTTTTTTAATATGTATCGAAAAAGAGTCACAAACTTCGAATTTCTTAGCCTCCAAACAAATGGCTTCCAAATCCTTGACCCCCTGTTGTACCTTACGCTCATAAAAACTGGCCAATGCATCCACAAATTTCAAGGAAGCCAACTGTTGGATATGACCCCAATCCTCAGTAAGCTGGTCATCAATCTGAGAAACCAAAGGCTGTATCCTAACCCTAAGGCCCCGAGGGGTAATGTGTTTTTGCTGGTATGCTTTAAATAAACGTAAATGCCATACATTATTCCTGACCATTTTCATATTGTTGCCCATTTTGTTGAAAAACACATCACATTGTGTATCCAAATCAGATTCCAAAATATTAGTGGTACCTAACAGACCTTGGTTATCAATGCCAAAAACCGTTAAATCATCCATATCAGCCGATAAACCTTGTATAATGGGAGAAAGAGCCATCTTTATTGTCACAAAAATATTTATGACAAAAAGATGATACAAATCTCATCAAATATAAAATATCCTGTGGAAACTGAGCCGATATTAAACGTCCCTATCTCAAAAGGCCAAAAAACTAAGGGAATGTCTCAAACAGAAGCTTTTTTGGTTGTCCAAAAAAAGACCATTATACACAAAGTAATAACATATCAATTGTTACTGTGTATAAGTCTTCTGGATCAATAGACCACTAAATAACCCAATACAATGTAGCAGCCAAACCAATCTAACACATGCCTCCAAATAGTATTGCTGCGTATTGGAAAAGACATATCCCCATGTAACAAAGGCCAATTATGAATAGTGCCAGACCATAAAAATTGGACCAACACACTAATAACCAAAATTGCCAATTGGTATACTGCCTCTAACAGCAAAATTTCCACAGATAAGTACCCATAAATATGTGATGACAAACAATTCTTGGCACCACAACCATAATAACTCAAAAAAATATTATATATATATCAAAATGGGAAACATTATGCCTGAGTCAGAAAACAGAAATATATCCCCCAAAAACTGCTGGATATATATCTAACGTATGACCCACATGGGCCATAATGAACTATTGAAGAATATCACAAAAAACTGAACCCAAAAACAAATTACTCCCCCAAAAGAAAATCTGCCAAATGAATGATGATGACAAGAATGCTACTGTGACCCTAACTGCAATCCCAAAAGAAAATATTGAGATCACATGTAAAAATCGTAACACAATAAATCCTGTGCCAAATAGAACAACACTGAAAGGAACAAGCCTGTATATGTATTACATAACCTGAAGATTAAATTTCAATATACAAACAATATAGAGCCATACAACTGTGCCCTCAACAGTCATGAAATTTGTGAGATTCTATTTATACAATGCATAAACTTGTGTGGACCATGTCCAATATCCTGCAACAATTTCCCATGTAAACATCCTCAAAACCAATATGCATACAAGATAGACCTGTAAGTTTGAACTTACAAAAAAGCATACATTCAAATACAAGAAAACAATATTGTCCGAACACAGTTAGAACATACAAACATAAGAGCATTGTATTTAACCAATCCAAAAAGGTTTAAATGGCGTTTGAGCAATCCGTAATGGTCGACTCAATAGTTTAACATAATGTGCCCACAATCATCAAAAAATGACCGTATCACAAAAAAATTATGCCCAGCTGTAAACTTACCCACTAAAGCCCATAATACATGTATGCATCAAAGAAGCGATAATCCAATAAGGAAATCCTAGAAAACCTGGTATAACACACATAAATCTGTTCGTTAGGTCCAAAAGAGAAATGGAAGTCTTTCTAGACCTGGCGTTAATGCAAGAACGCTGTTCCAAAAGAAGGGTGCGTCAAAAGACACAAAAAATCCGGTTACGTAAAAAACCAAACGTAACCCGAAGACACGGAGTAGCCGAAGCTGGCGTTGATGAAAAAACGCTGTTCCAAGGTAGAGGTACGTCAAAAAACACAGGAAATCTGGTTACGTGAATGTCCAAACGTAACCCAAATGCAACGGAATAGCCGAAAACGGCTATTCACTTGTACCCAGCCTAAACAAAATCAAATGTCAACACAAAGTCCAAACTTGCTGAATACAGCAAAATTGCATGAAGATACCATGAAAAATATAAATTAAACATAATGGAAAAAATCAAACATGATGAAAAAAATCGCCAAAACGGTTCCCAGCAACTGAACAAACAGTAGTCCAAACGAAAAACAGATGCACGTGGAACCAACGCCCGGCCAAGCAAACAGTCAGGAAGGACAGTCAAAAAAAGCCAGCGTGCTTGAGCGAAATTCAAATCAAAAGGATTTTATTATAAAGCCATGTAGGAGTGAAAAATCACCCTACATACATAAATCAAACCGGTTTCGGCTCCCAGGAGCCTTCTTCAGTGATATACCAAAATTGCAATAAAAAATCAAAGTATCAAAATACAATCATTTAAATACCCATAGGCTATTCACATTGGCCAATCACAACCTCACATGAATAATCATTATTACAATTGATCATTAAGGCCAGGTGGAAACAAAGCCCCCTACATGGCTTTATAATAAAATCCTTTTGATTTGAATTTCGCTCAAGCACACTGGCTTTTTTTGACTGTCCTTCCTGACTGTTTGCTTGGCCGGGCGTTGGTTCCACGTGCATCTGTTTTTCGTTTGGACTACTGTTTGTTCAGTTGCTGGGAACCGTTTTGGCGATTTTTTTCATCATGTTTGATTTTTTCCATTATGTTTAATTTATATTTTTCATGGTATCTTCATGCAATTTTGCTGTATTCAGCAAGTTTGGACTTTGTGTTGACATTTGATTTTGTTTAGGCTGGGTACAAGTGAATAGCCGTTTTCGGCTATTCCGTTGCATTTGGGTTACGTTTGGACATTCACGTAACCAGATTTCCTGTGTTTTTTGACGTACCTCTACCTTGGAACAGCGTTTTTTCATCAACGCCAGCTTCGGCTACTCCGTGTCTTCGGGTTACGTTTGGTTTTTTACGTAACCGGATTTTTGTGTCTTTTGACGCACCTTCTTTGGAACAGCGTTTGCATTAACGCCAGGTCTAGAAAGACTTCCATTTCTCTTTTGGACCTAACGAACAGATTTATGTGTGTTATACCAGGTTTTCTAGGATTTCCTTATTGGATTATCGCTTCTTTGATGCATACATGTATTATGGGCTTTAGTGGGTAAGTTTACAGCTGGGCATAATTTTTTTGTGATACGGTCATTTTTTGATGATTGTGGGCACATTATGTTAAACTATTGAGTCACCATTACGGATTGCTCAAACGCCATTTAAACCTTTTGGATTGGTTAAATACAATGCTCTTATGTTTGTATGTTCTAACTGTGTTCGGACAATATTGTTTTCTTGTATTTGAATGTATGCTTTTTTGTAAGTTCAAACTTACAGGTCTATCTTGTATGCATATTGGTTTTGAGGATGTTTACATGGGAAATTGTTGCAGGATATTGGACATGGTCCACACAAGTTTATGCATTGTATAAATAGAATCTCACAAATTTCATGACTGTTGAGGGCACAGTTGTATGGCTCTATATTGTTTGTATATTGAAATTTAATCTTCAGGTTATGTAATACATATACAGGCTTGTTCCTTTCAGTGTTGTTCTATTTGGCACAGGATTTATTGTGTTACGAATTTTACATGTGATCTCAATATTTTCTTTTGGGATTGCAGTTAGGGTCACAGTAGCATTCTTGTCATCATCATTCATTTGGCAGATTTTCTTTTGGGGGAGTAATTTGTTTTTGGGTTCAGTTTTTTGTGATATTCTTCAATAGTTCATTATGGCCCATGTGGGTCATAATGCTAGATATATATCCAGCAGTTTTTGGGGGATATATTTCTGTTTTCTGACTCAGGCATAATGTTTCCCATTTTGATATATATATAATATTTTTTTGAGTTATTATGGTTGTGGTGCCAAGAATTGTTTGTCATCACATATTTATGGGTACTTATCTGTGGAAATTTTGCTGTTAGAGGCAGTATACCAATTGGCAATTTTGGTTATTAGTGTGTTGGTCCAATTTTTATGGTCTGGCACTATTCATAATTGGCCTTTGTTACATGGGGATATGTCTTTTCCAATACGCAGCAATACTATTTGGAGGCATGTGTTAGATTGGTTTGGCTGCTACATTGTATTGGGTTATTTAGTGGTCTATTGATCCAGAAGACTTATACACAGTAACAATTGATATGTTATTACTTTGTGTATAATGGTCTTTTTGGACAACCAAAAAAGCTTCTGTTTGAGACATTCCCTTAGTTTTTTGGCCTTTTGAGATAGGGACGTTTAATATCGGCTCAGTTTCCACAGGATATTTTATATTTGATGAGATTTGTATCATCTTTTGTCATAAATATTTTTGTGACAATAAAGATGGCTCTTTCTCCCATTATACAAGGTTTATCGGCTGATATGGATGATTTAACGGTTTTTGGCATTGATAACCAAGGTCTGTTAGGTACCACTAATATTTTGGAATCTGATTTGGATACACAATGTGATGTGTTTTTCAACAAAATGGGCAACAATATGAAAATGGTCAGGAATAATGTATGGCATTTACGTTTATTTAAAGCATACCAGCAAAAACACATTACCCTCGGGGCCTTAGGGTTAGGATACAGCCTTTGGTTTCTCAGATTGATGACCAGCTTACTGAGGATTGGGGTCATATCCAACAGTTGGCTTCCTTGAAATTTGTGGATGCATTGGCCAGTTTTTATGAGCGAAGGTACAACAGGGGTCAAGGATTTGGAAGCCATTTGTTTGGAGGCTAAGAAATTCGAAGTTTGTGACTCTTTTTCGATACATATTAAAAAACTTACTACAGATTTGTCCAAGTTGGAAAGTACACTCAAAGATAGGAAAATCAAGAAGTTCCTTAGGGATATGGGGGACTATGAGAGGGGTAAACCCTTTGATACATCCAAGAATGTTACCTTCCAATTACCTAGAGAGGGGAACAAACATGATAATAGGTCATCTACACCTAAACGAAAAAGACAGAAATCGATTCTCAAGAAAAATACTGGTTTTTCAATCAGTACTTCAGGCGAGGATACTTCTTCCAATACTGAAGGGGAGTCTGATATACACTCTAGGGAAGGGTCACCTAAAGCAAAAAGGGATAATTTTTCACACCCCCCCAATCTAAACACAGACGAGGGGGGCGGAAACATAAGAAGCGGTTTATCCAAACCAAGTCTGGAGACACTTTTGAAGATCGTGACACAATAGCCTGTTCCTATTCTAATGTCCACAATATTTCATCGGTTGTATTGACCGATGCACAACTGAATATATTGAATAAAGGGCTTAATTTTGTTCCAGGGTTTTTTGTTTCTGAACAATCCTTGGCTCAGGATGTTATTAATTTTTGTCGAACATTGAACTTAAAATTGTTTTTTGATAACAATAATTGTGATAGTTTTGGTGTTACATGTCATGATTTTAGGTTCAAAAGTCGACATTTAATCCACCCATGTCACATTTAGTGGGGGTATTTCAAAAGAATGTTTTACAGGACATACATTGTCATCTTAAAGAATTTCCCATTCTTTATAATAATTTGTCTGCTGATGAAATGTCCACTTTAAATGAGCTTATTAATAACAAAAATCTGGTCATTATTCAGGCTGATAAGGGTGGAGCGGTGGTAGTATTGGACAAGGTGACTTATGACAGTGAAGTTATGAGACAATTGGGTGACATGCAATATTATAGGCAGATGCCTTTGGATCCTTCACCACATTTTCAACATAAAATTTGTGAATTTTTAACTGAGGCAGTTGAGGAGGGTATTATTACCCAATATATTAAAGAGCAACTGACAGTTGATTCACCCAGTAAACAGTATATATATATGTTACCAAGATCCACAAACATCCAACAAATCCACCAGGTCACCCATAGTCTCAGGACATGGGTCACTTACTGAACCACTGTCCTAATATTTAACTAAATATTTAAAACCTTTATTGGGTTCTATTAGAGCTAGAATCCAAGATACCACCCAATTCCTGGATATTATTAATAACTGCCAATTGGAACCACATTGGCTTTTATGCACTTTGGACATTACTTCTCTCTATACGAATATTCCACACTGGGCAGGCTTACAAGCGTTGGATTATTGGCTGGCTAGGTCAGGGTTATATCAACCTGGATTTAATACATTTCTCATATGCCTTACTGAGTATGTTTTATCCAGTAACGCTTTTCTATTTTCAGAACTGTTGTTATTGGCAAACTAAGGGGACTGCTATGGGTGCATCTTTTGCACCCATATACGCAGATCTTTTTATGGCATATGTTGAAGAAATTGTTATTTATGACCAGAGCCATAACATTTATATGTGCGAGATGGATATCTGGCGACGTTATCTGGATGACTGTTGGTTGGTGTGGAAGGCTGATGAAGGGTATCTTTTGGAGTTTCTTGGATATCTTAATGATAACATATGGGGGATAGAATTTAAGTTGACCCATCATAGGAATAGGATAGTATTTCTTGATGTAGAAATTAATAGAAACAAGGATAATACCCTATCAACAAGGATGTTCAGGAAATTTCCAGAATTCAATTCATTGTTACATGCTACCAGCTTCCACCCACAACATGTCATCCAGAATATACCCAAATCACAATTTCTTAGAGCCAGGAGGATCTGTTCCAGCCAGCAATCCTTTTCTGATGCCCAGGAGGATCTGACAAATAGATTCATTAGGAGGGGGTATCGCCCAGGTACAGTTCATTTAGCTAAAAGATCTGTGTCTAATATTGATAGGCATGATTTGTTATCGTATAGAGAGAAGGACAATAATACCAGGCCCCAACCCTTGCGTTTGGTGACCACATATGGACGCAACATACAGGGCTTTAAAAATATCATACACAGACATTGGAATGTTCTGAAAGCTGATTATAAACTTAATCTTTTGCTTCCTGATAGATGTTCTTTTCCATTTAAAAGGGACAAACCATGGGTTCCAAATTCAGTCATTATAAGAGAGTAGGTTCGATTTTTCTACCCTCACTCAATGGTCGATCATGGGCAAACCTATTATTGGATGTATGCCTTGTGGACATTGTTCCTTTGTGTTCAGATTTTACGTACCAAGGAATTCAGTAGTAAGAACACATCTGTTGTGTTTGATATTAATTTTGGGGCAACTGTAATACTGAGTGGGTCATCTATTTGGTGACCTGCAATTGCTCTGCTTTCTATGTCGGGAAGACCTCCAGGCCTTTCCGGCTTAGAATTTGTGAGCATTTGAGTGACATCAAAAACAAACGCATTAACAATGCATTATACAAACATTGCCTTAAACATGCATCAGCATCTTTCAAATTTGTCACAATAGATTGTATAAGGGGCAGATGTTTGAATAAGAAACACTGGCTTGAATTGTTAAGTTCCAAGGAGAGAAAATGGATCATAAAACTTGGGGCTTTGTTTCCACCTGGCCTTAATGATCAATTGTAATAATGATTATTCATGTGAGGTTGTGATTGGCCAATGTGAATAGCCTATGGGTATTTAAATGATTGTATTTTGATACTTTGATTTTTTATTGCAATTTTGGTATATCACTGAAGAAGGCTCCTGGGAGCCGAAACCGGTTTGATTTATGTATGTAGGGTGATTTTTCACTCCTACATGGCTTTATAATAAAATCCTTTTGATTTGAATTTCGCTCAAGCACGCTGGCTTTTTTTGACTGTCCTTCCTGACTGTTTCTATTCAATGTTGCAATAGTCTTTACATATGGGAGATTGCAAAAGCTGAAAAAGGACCCAGGGAGGGGGATGAAACAAAAAGAAATTAGGCAGAAATAATTTCCAGAAATCCATGCAGGACTGCTCTGGCAAAACCTGCTCTGCCCTGGAAATATTATCCAACTTGTAATGTCTTGTAAAAGTATGAACAAATGACAGAGTGGCAGCTTCCAGAATGGACTGATAATACAAACTCTTGAAGAAAGTCTCTGAGGATGCAACAGATCTAATGGAATGGGCTTTAACCAAAGAAAATAGTGATTCGCCATGAAATTAACAACAAAACAGAATGGCTTTAGAAATAAAAGAAGAGATAGCTTGCTTATAAACAGGCAAGCCCACAGTCCTGGGATGAAAAGACACAAAATGTCTATCAGATTTCCTGATGGGACTTAGTTTTGTCAAGAAAGAATCTAAGCTGTTTATGCACATCTAGGGAGTGCAAAATTCTCTCACTAGGAAATTGCGGAGGTGGGAGAAAGGTTTTAGAGATGAAGGCCTGACAGACAGGACAGGACTGATTGTTTTGTTTAGGGCCTACCCACGACCAACAGAGCTTGTGATCATCCTTATGTGGAATTTGCCTTCTATACTTACACTTGCCCTTTCTGGATGACATTAACAATAGCAAAAGGCAGAAGCAAGCAAATAAATCTCCAACGGGGTACTTATCTGAAGCTGAACAACAAAATGTAGATTCCAACTGCGGACTTAAGACATGAGTCAACCTTTCCGAATGGTGGCGAAAAAGTTCTGAGGATTGTACGTGCGGACATCCCTTTTATGGCTGACATTCCTTGACCCTACGTGCGATGTCCCACATACAGACAAGTAGCATGAAGCTTTTGTATACAAGCTGGATGTCGGGCCAATAGTGGAATACAATCCATATGTAAAGAATACTGCAACACTGAATAGAAGGAAATGCTCCTTTAATATTAATTCCTTGTGTCTGTCAGCCAAGGCCCTTGGTTTAAAAGCTGAACAAACAGAACAGTTTATTGCTTCAAAGCCGGTCACTTGGATATAAACATACTCCTTGTGAGCCCAAATTCGGAATCTTATACAGACAAGAACTGCATTTTTTGAAACCCGGTTTATCTGACATGGTAGAGAAGAATCACCAAGAATATAGATTACCAATATAAATAAGCAACACAGTGAAAGGAAAAAAGCTTTTTTTAAAATGAGGAAAGTAGATAGGAAAGGATAGTTACCAAAAAAAAAAAAAAGAAGTTATGTACTCATCATAACGTTCCATGTTTGTAGTCCATCTCGCCCTTCATTCTTACTGATGGGATCGGAGATGATCCTCGGTTCTGACTCAGCCTATTTACAAGCTCGAAGTCTTCTAGTTGGCTTGTGGCTAGGTAGGTATCCCATGGTGCACCTGTACAATCCCCAAATCTTGTTTGCTGCAAACTAGGAGAAATAATAAACATACAGAAAAGAAGCCAATAATAAAAGGTCTCCAGTGAATAATAACATTTTTCTATCTCCAGATACTCCCAGGACGGGGGTAGGTGGGTGAGTTCGTAAGAATGAAGGGCGAGATGGACTACAAACATGTAACGTTATGGTGAGTACATAACTTCTTTATGTTCTGTAGTCCTATCTTGCCTTCATTCTTACTGATGGGACAGCGTCCCTGGCACCTTATTCTTGGGTGGCTCAAGGAAAAATACTCCTGAGTACCATGGAACCAAAGGATGCTCTACCCCTGGAGGTTAAATCCAATTTGTAATGAGTAATAAATGTGTGAGGGGTAGCCCAAGTTGCTGCTGCACAGATATTATCAAGTGGGACCCTGGCTTGAAAGGCTGCAGAGGAAGACTGAGATCTCGTAGAATGAGCCTTAATTTTATAAGATAAAGGCTTACTCTCTGAAGTGTAAATGTAAGCTATACAGCTAGAGATCTAATTTGAAAGGGTCACTTTGGAAACTGGTAAACCTGACCTGGATTCGGAGAAAGACAGAAATAATTGATATGACTTCCTGAATTCCTTAGTCCGGCGCAAATAAAAACATAATTGTCTATGAACATCCAACTGATGAAACCTGTATTCTGCTGCATTGGAATGATTTGGGAAGAACACCGGAAGTTCTATGGATTGGTTCAAAGTGCTATGGGAACAGACCTTGGGGACAAAGGATGGATTAGTACGAACAGATACTCTGTCTTTGTGAAAAATCAGATAACGGGGTTTTACAGACAGTGCTTGTAACTCAGACACCTGTCTGGCAGATGTGATTGCCACCAGAAACGTCTTCCAAGACAGACATTTCAAAGGTGATGAATGAGAAGGCTCAAAGGGCGGAGACGTTAATCTGGATAGCACAAAATTCAAGTCCCATGAAGCAACAGGTTCCTGAACTGGAGGTCTTAAAGTGGCACCTTTGAGGAAAGTTTTGTAAGGCCTATGTGACATCAGATTAGAATCTTGTATGCCTAGATGAAAATTAGAAATCGCTGCCAACTGCTGATTGTGGCAGCCGCAGATCCCTGGTGGAAAAGCCCAGACAGGAATTCCAAAACCACTGGAATGGAGGCAGTATAAGGGTCAACATTTTTTTTCTCAGCCCAGACAAGAGAATCTCCTCCATTTACTGGAATATAATCTCCTAGTGGAGGGTTTATGAGATGACGTTAGGATATGAGTTATGGAGGGTGAGAAGTCGTGAAGCCTGACTAGGGATGAAACTGGAGCAGCCAAGCTGTTAAATTGAGGGTATGTCAAGAGGGATGAAGTGAGTCTGACATGTGCGTCAAGAGATCTGGCACTGGCTCCAGAATCCAAGGATAGTCTAGGAGAAGAGGCCTGAGAAAGGGGAACCAAACCTGACGAGGCCAGTAAGGAGCAATGAGGATCAGTTTGCTTCCCAGCTGTTTCGCTTTCTGAATAACCTTGGATAGGAGAAGAAAGGGAGGGAAAGCATAAAGGAGACCCAGAGGCCAATCGTGAACAAGTGCATCTCTCTGTGACTCCCCGGAGGGGGGATGAGGGAGAAAAAGCTGCTGCATTTGGCATTGATCGGGCTAGCAAATAGATCGCAGCAAGGCTGTCCCCATCTGCGGAAAATCTACTCTGCTATTTCTTGTTTTAGAGACCACTCATGAAGCATCAAAATTGCCTAGCTGAGTTTGTCGGCTATCACGTTGGTTTGTCCCTGGGATGTGCGTTGTCACCAAAAAACGCTGGGAAGATATTGCCCATTTCCAAACTTGATTGGCCTTTCGACAGAGTGGGTATGATCTGGTTCTGCCTTGTTTGTTGATGTACCATACTACCGACATGTTGTCTGATTGTACTGCAATCGTCCCAAGAGGCAGTAGGTCATGAAGTGCTTGCAACGTCAGGAGCACCGCCCTCATCTCTAGAACACTATATGCAGGTGAGCCTCGTGATCTTGCCATGTGCCTTGGACAGTCTTGCCTAGATAATGCCCCCCACCCATCCTATCTGTGAGGCATCCATGGTCACAGTGACAACAGGTTAGCAAGGAACAAATTAAGTGCCCGTGGTTAACTGGTTGGGTTGAGTCCACCAAATGAGGTCCTTCTTGCAATAGTCTGTCAGCAGTATGTGATGAGTTAATGGTAAATGTTGAAAGGACCACTGGGACGACAGTAGCCACTGAAGAATCCGCATGTGTAGTCTGGCTAGAGGCACTAGTAGTATGGTGGAAGCCATGGTCCTTAGAAGCTTCAGAACAGTCTTGGTCTTGACCTTTCGTAGGGGGAGAAGACACTGAATTTGAAGAACCACATTTTGTGCCCTTTCTACTGGAAGACGAGCCAACACGTCTACTGCGTTTATCTCTGCGCCTATAAAAATCACAAACTGAGAGGGGAATAAGGCAGATTTTTCCCAGTTGATAGTAATCCTCAACACAGCACAAAGCTGAATGGTAGCATCCCTGGTCTGAAGAAGTAGATGCCTATTGGGGGCGGTCAGGAGCCAGTTGTCCAGATACGGAAACATCTGGAATCCTCGACGTCTCGGGTGAGCTGTCACTACTACCATACACTTGGTGAACACCCTGGGGGCTGAGGTGAGATCAAAGGGCAGAGCACGAAACTGGTGGTGACTGGCTCCCAGCCGGAAACGTAGATGACTCCTCGAAGCCCTGTCCATTTGTACGTGGTAGTAAGCGTCTTGGAGGTCTATTGAGCACATTCAAGTGTCTTTCCCTAGTAACGAGAGTATAGACTGCAGTCCTTCTTTACTGATTTGTTCAAACTGCTGAGGTCCAAGATGGGCCTCCAGTCCCCTGCATGTTTTGGAACAAGAATCTGGAGTAAGTTCCGGATCCTATTTGGTCTGCTGGGACGGTTTGAATGACTTTTTGCCAGCAACTTGTTGACCTCCACAGTTGCCTGATCCCTGTGATTGGGTGGAACATCCAGGACCCTCTTGGGAACATAAGGTGGCAGAGAAAAGGGTATGACATAACCTCTGGCGATGATTCTTTGTACCCATTTGTCTTGAGTGATACTTAGCTAGGCTTCTGGAAACAAAGAAATGCGACCCCGACCGGCTCCAGAGAAACAGTCGGGTCCCACATCAGGAGCGCTGGTAAGGCTGGCCCCAAAACGAATTGCGACCTCCCTGGTTTGGCGGTCCGCCCCTGCCTCTAGGGTGATGTCTACCATTTCCTCCTCCTCTGCCTCTGAAGGAGGAGTCACCCTGTGCATCTTGGAAAAACCTCTGGGACTTCTTGAACCACATTTTACCACCCCTCTGACCCTTAGGGTATGGTCTAGAGGGGACAGTAAAACATACTCCCACGACAGAGTGCGTTTTTCCTTCTTGCTCGCACCGGGTGAGTGTGTCCTTTATCTTAGGTCCAAACAATGAAGAAACGTCAAAGGGAGCACTGGTAAAGGTAGACTTGAATGGTTCTGCAAAAATACACAAACGCATCCAAGAAAGACACCTTAGGGAAATTCCTGAACCCGCTGCTCTACTCGCTCCATCGGCTGCATACGAGATAAGACTCATGGACGAGTTGACAATAGAGTTCAAGGTGGACAACTGGACAGACACCTTCTCAGGGACTCCCTCAGTGAATGTACCTTGTGGAGAATCTCCTAACTCCTTAATGAGAGACTTCTCTGAAGCCTCGTGAAGTGTGTAAGGTAGTTCAGCGATCTAAGAGTAAATGCCGCTGATGAAAAGATCCGCTTCCTGTATCTGTCCATCATTCAAGACTATTTGGCGGATGAACAGAAGTTTCCGCTAGCTCCTTCTTAGTGGCAACCGCCACCACCATGGCATCTACGGGAACACCTTTAGACAAAAATTCCTTTTCCCTGGATGCAGAAAGAAATTTATTTGGTCTCCTGGAGACTGGCTCCATGGCATCAGGAGTATCCCACACCTTCCGACTAACGAGCTCCATCAGTTCGTCGAAAGGTGGAGACACCCAAGAGGCTGAAGGTTGAGAACCGAAAGCCTTCAGGTACACAGACTCCTCATCAGAAGGGGTGACAGTGGACCAGCCGCACCTCTGCTTAAGGATTTCCTGGATGTCTACGAAGGAGACATCAGAGGATGACTTGCAGGACCTTTCTGACTCCTCGACGTCAGTGTCCCAGGTAAGAGACTAGTCCTGGGAGTCTACATGCTTTCTCTTGCATGTTCTCTTCCATGGGGGCCCCTCGGAAGGATATTCCGGGTGGGGAGGAGTCTCGGAAGAATGGGAGCCACCAGCCGGTGGCTTCTGAGGCTGCAGATCTCTGCTGTCCAGAGAGGGAGTAGGAGCTGAAACAGAAGTAGGTGCCCTAGGGGGAAGTGAGTCGGTACCCCTGGTAGGAGCTGATGATCAGGACAGCACACTCCTCACCATCTCGAATGCTGACCTGTTTGGCTCCAAGGAGACAGAGGATGCCATTGGTTCCGAGAAAGACATAGGGTCCAAGCTCACCCTAGCCGATGTGTCGAGAGGAAGGCTTGGAACCGAAGAGGTTTGAGGCGTCCTTGTCGGGACCGACCGGGGAGTTCTGGCTCCTAGACACCATGGACGGCACAGACAGTATCTGAGCGGAATTCGGCTCCGAAACAACCTCACACAGAGGGTTCCACCAGCAGTACCAAACACTCCAGCTCCGAAAGACCAGTATGGCTCAGAGGAGGAAGCACCGAAGGGGTGACAGACTCATGTGGCCCCGGGACCGACTGGGTCAGAGACAACAACAATTTAAGTAAGGCAGATGATTTCAGAAGTCTCAGCACTACCCTCTCCACATCTTCTTCCGATAAACTCCTGGACGACAGAGTGGGAGAACGGGATCTCTGCAATATGGGCGACCTTAATGTAGGGGAGACCGGTAAAGGATCTGTAGACGGGCTCCGTTGAATACTCTCAGTGGTCGACTCCGAACTACTTGGTGCTGACCTTGTAACCACCAAAGTAGAACCCTCAATCGGCTTCGAACTCAGTGGAGCTGATGAGGCTGTAGTTTTGTCAGATTTGGTCATTTTAAGAGGTGGCGCCGAAGCACTAGCTTGTGCCGGGGAAGGCCTCTTAGAGGATTTGGATTTCTCCTTTTTAGATCCCTGAGATCTAGCAGAGGAGGAAGAGCTAACCAGATCTTCCTCAAAAGAAGGCTTTAGGAGACCTTTTAGTATGAGCTTATTTTTCCTCTCTTACAACACCCTAGCACTAAATGAGTGACAAAATAAGCATGTTTCCTGTAAGTGGATGGCCCCAAGATAGTATACGCAGTTACTGTGGCCATCCATTATAGACATCTTCTGTGAGCATTTTGCACACTTTTTAAAGGCAGATGGCTTATGTTCCTTAGACATCTCACAGAAGATTGTACTCAGACACACAGAGAAAGGAAAAGTGTGGGGGGGGGGGGGGCTAGGTCCTCTAACTTAAACGAGTCTAGCCCCAAAGGAACAGACAAAGACACACCATGAGGACTTGGTCCTCTAACTTAAACAGGCCTAGCCCTGGTAGAGAAGAAGAAGGAATACAGGTCCTCTACTTAAAACGGACCTACAGGGAGGTATAGAAAACAAGTAGAGAGCCTCGCACACACACACTAGAGCAGGAATACAGAGTCTAATTATTGACAAAAAACAAAGGACGAGAACGAAGGTCAACAGAACCCCATTCCGTATGCAACACCAATAACTATCAACAAGCGGAAAGCTCCACAAGGAAGCTATTAATTATAATATTTATGAAGAGCACACACAGTCTAAACTAAGTGCAAAAGGCGCCTAACAACTACTAATATAAACAATATGAGAACTAGGAATAAAACAGTTGGTCTGACTTGCAGGTAGATTTTGTTCTGTCCAGATAAAATCGTATTTGCCTATGAACATCCAAGGAGTGCAGGCAATACTCTCCCTTGTTAGAATGGTTAGGGAAGAACACTGGGAGATCAATAGACTGGTTGATAGATCTTTCTGACACCACTTTTGGTAAAAAGGTAGAATTGGTTCTCAGTGATACCCTGTCCTTATGAAAGACAAGATAGGGAGGTTTGATGCATAAGGCCTGAAGTTCTGACAATCGTCTGGCCGATGTGATTGCAATCAAAACAAAGTTTTCCAAGAGAGATATCTTACATCACAAGAGGACGCAGGTTCAAAGGGTGGAGCTGTTAAAGCTTGCAGAACCAAAGCCAAACCCCAAGGTTGTACGGGTTCTCTAAAGAGAGGTTTTAGGTGGATAACCCCTTTCAAGAAAGTCTTACAGAGTCTATGTGACCTAAGTGAAGAATCTTGAAAACCAATATGAAAATTTGAGATGGCTGCTAAATGTACACGGATAGTAGAGGCAGACACCCCACAGTGAAAAAAATGTGATAAGTAATACAATACCAACGAGACCGGGGGTGACAAGGAGTCTATTTGCTTATCTGCTGCCCATAGAGAAAACCTCTTCCATTTGTTAAGATAGTTTAGTCTGGTGGACGATTTATGAGATGCAATAAGAATATTGGGGACGAAAGGTTTTCATGCCTGGCAATCATACAAAGTGGAGAAACCAAGCTGTCCATTTCAGAGTTGTTAGACTGGGGTGAATCAGACCCTGCAGATGGGAGATCAACGTTGGTGATGGATTGAGGATCCATGGTTGATCTAGCAGGTGAGGCCAGAGGAAGGGAAACCAGACTTGTCAAGGCCAATTTTGAGCAATGAGGATTACTTTGCTCTTCAACTGTCACGCTTTCTTTAGAAATTGGGAGATAAGAGGAATAGGAGGATAGGCATAAAGGATAGGCATAAGGAAGACCCGAGGGCCAAGCGTGGACTAGAGCGTCCCTTGATGACTGTCCCTGAGGGGGGATAAGGGCAAAGTAGTTGCAGCACTTGTAGTTGGTTGGGCAGGCAAACAGGTCCCAGCAAGGCTGGCCCCAGCAGTGGAAGAGGATTGAGGGACCACTCGTGAGGCTGTAGAATGCATCTGCTCAATTTGTCCACTATCACACTGGAGCGCATGGGAATGTGCATTGCAATCAGAAAGCTGTTGTGAGCTATCGCCCACTGCCATATTCTCAAGGCCTCTCAGCATAACAGGTAAGATCTGTTGCCCCCTTGTTTGTTGATGTTCCAGACCACTGACATGTTGTCTGATTGGATCACAATAGTCTCTGACCGAAGGATGGAGTGAAATGTTTGCAACACTAGCAAGCACCGCCCTCAGTTCCAGGACACTGATATGCAAAAGGGCCTCCCATCTCCAACCAAGTGCCTTGGACCGAGTTTCCCTGACATAGCCCCCCCCAACCCATCAGGGAGGTGTCTGTGGTCACCGTGGCTATCGGTAGATGTGGGGTGTGAAAGGCCAAGACCATAGCTTGGGATTTCGAGATATCCACCAGAGTAAATCTTGCTTGCAACTCGATTCACACTTATTTGAAAAGACAAAGGATGTTGTAGAGGGTACAACTAAGTGAGACGTAGCCACTGAAGAAGTCTCACGTGGAATGTGGGTACAGGAACGATGGTAACTGAAGCTGCCATTCACCCCCATAACTGAAGTACAGATCGAGCTGGGGATTTGTGGTGACAGAGCAGCAGTTGAACTAGTCTTACTCTCTGAAGTCTGTGTTCTGGAAGGGATGCTGTGCAATTTCTCAAGTCCAACAGTACCCCTATGAATTCCAAAGACTGAGTTGGGGTTGTACTGGATTTCTCCAAGTTTATAGTAATTCCCTGGCTTTGAGCTGTTAAGAGATTATACTGCAGGGCTTCTTCCAGTAGACGCTTGGTGGGGGCGGTAAGGAGCCAGTTGTCTAGATATGGAGAAGCCTGGAATCCTTGAAGTTGCAAGTGAGCAATAACCACTGCCATGTATTTTGTGAACACACTGGGGGCTGTGGCAGAGACCAAAGGGCAGGGCTCGAAAAGTACTGTTGTGTACATTTACCAAAAATGTAGATGTTCGAGTATATTCACTGTTGCAGTCATCTCATTTTGGTTATCTGCTTGCAGTAGCGCTCAGTCGGCCTGATTACCAAAGTCTTGGGTCCTGCGTCGGTTGCGGTCTCCTCTTCCATGACATCAGGTGCCCCAATAATGGGAAGCAATTATATACAAGGTTACACCTCCAACAAAAAGCAAATACACCAGAAAGCTTTAAGCATAGTAAACAAGAATAGAGGTATAGACAATAGAAGTCAAGAGGGCTGGAGGGAGGGAAAAGTACAGTTGTGTACACTTACCATAAATGTTGATGTTCGAGTGTATTCACTGTTGCAGTCATTACATTTGGGTAATCTGCTGGCAGGTTGCCCTCAGTCGGCCTGAATTCCAAAGTATTGGGTCCTGCGTCAGTTGCTGTCTCCTCTTCCATGACGTCAGGTCATCAGGGGTATAAAACAAGCAGCCATCGCAATTTTCTTCAGTTTTTCTTGCCCCAGATGTTAGGTGCCCCCCAAAAGGTAGCAAAAATATATATATATAAAAACTATATATACATGCATCAATATAAACTTTACCTTCATCTACAAGCAAATACACCACATAGGCTGTAGAAGATAGAGAAGGAAAGATAAACTCCAGAATGAAAGGGGGATGGCGGGCGGGTAACCTGGACTGCAACAGTGAATACAGTCGAACATCTACATTTACGGTAAGTGTACACAACTGTACTATGTTCTTCGTGTTTCACTGCTGCAGTCATTACATTTGGGTAGAATCCCAAAGCTATGGTTGGGAGGCTGCAGCTAAACAGTATTATGTGCGGCTATAAGACCCTGCAGAACTGCAGTGGCAAAGCCTGCCCTGGACTTAGAGTAGAGAGGCAAATGAGAACGCTTTGTAAAGGTGTGAACAGAACTCCAAGTAGCAGCCTCTAGAATGTCTTTGGTTGGTACTCCTCTGAGAAAGGCTGCTGAAGTAGCTGCAGCTCTGGTGGAATGAGACCTAATGCCCTTGGGCACAGATTTGCCATGGTGTAAGTAGCAGAAACGAATGCAGTGGCTTATCCATTTTGAAATAGTCTGCTTTGAAATAGCCTTTCCTTCTGATCCTGCAGCATATGTCACTAGTAATTGCTCAGATTTTCTTAGAGCTTTAGTCCTGCTCAAGTAGAATCTTAGCTGTCTGTGTATGTACACAGAATGCAGAATTCTCTCCCCCTTGTTCTGCGCATTTGGATAAAAGGTTGGCAGATGAATAGTTTGGTTAAGAACCACACTGGAAACCACCTTAGGCATAAATGTTGGATTTGTCCTCAGAGACACCCTGTCTGGGTAAAATATGATAAAAGGCTCCACAGCCATGAGGGTCTGTAGCTCTGAGGCTCTTTTTGCTGAAGTAATTGCTAGTAGCAGAGCTGATTTCCATGATAAGAACTTTATATCAGCAGTAGCAGCTGGTTCAAATGGAGGCAGGGTGAGCTTTTCCAACACATAATTGAGGCCCCATGCAGGTATTGGTGATCTTCTAGGACGCCTTACATTTTTGGCTCCTCTAAGATACTGCTTTAGTAAAGGATGAGAAAAGATTGGTGGCTCTGTATTGTAATGAGCCGAAATGGCAGAAGCATGGATTTGAATTGATGAGAAAGATAGGCCTTTGTCAAGCATCTCAGTCAAGTATTGTAATATCTGAGGAATATTTGGTTCTACTGTATCAGTTCCTTGTGCTTGATTCCAAGCACATAATCTCTTCCATTTATCAGCATAACATTTTCTAGTACTAGGCCTTCTGGTTTCCAAAATGACATCCATCACAGCTTTACTGAGGTGTTGTTTGTATAAATACATGATCAGCCATGCTGCCAGGTTCAGTGTCTGGAGTTGATTGTGCATGATCTGATTGTTTTTCTGGGACAGTAATTGAGGTCTTTGAGGTGAGGTTCAAGCTGGGTATTGAGACAAGATCCTTAGGATTGGGTGCCAACATTGGCTGGGCCAGTCCAGGGCAATTAATATCATCTTTGGCTTCTCTTGTTTGACTTTTAGTAGGACCTTGGGAAGAAGAGGCAGAGGAGGAAAGGCATAAACTGAGGGATAGGGCGTCCACTTTCCATGCTTGTCCATGATAAGTTCTTGTGCAGAATCTTTTCAATTGATAATTTTGAGGAGAGGCAAATAAATCTATGTCTGGGCTCCCCCACTTCTTTGTTATCATGCTGAAGACTTGTGGATCTAGTTTCCACTCGTGAGGGTCCATAAGGTTTCTGCTTAAATCGGCTGCCAGAGTATTTTGTTTTCCTGGCAGGAATTGAGCTTGAAGATGCATTTGGTATGTCAAAGCTGTGTCCCACAGTGCCATGGCTAATCTGCAAAGGGGGTATGAGTGTGTGCCCCCCTGCTTTTTTATATACCACATAACCGTGGTGTTGTCCGTCTTTATCAGTAGTTGTCCTAGATAAAGTAAGTCCTTGAAGTCTGTCAGGGCATTTTGAACAGCTAGCATCTCTTTTTGGTTGATATGTAGATGCATTTGTTTTGGTGCCATATGCCCTGAATGCATCTTCCCACCATGTGGGCCCCCCCAGGCATAATCTGATGAGTCTGTTGTTAAGGTTTGACTGGCAGGGGGTAGAGTGAAGGCCCGTTCCATGTTTTGGTGACATGCCTTTGCCCACCATAGAAACTCCTGTTGTAGGCAGGGAATGAGAGGAATCATTGCTTCCAGACTGTGACAAATGTTGACTCCATAAACTTTTTAGGTACCATTGAAGTTTCCTCATGCAGTCTTGCATATGGAATCAGCAGGATGCCATGAAGCCCAAAGCCTGCAGAATTTGTCTTGCAGATAACTGGGGTTTTTTTGCCATCAGTTTGAAGTAAGTAGTCAGTTGCCTTTGTTTGTCTGGCGTGAGGTAAGCCATCTGGGCAGTTGTATTCAAGCCTGCACCCAGGAATGTTATCTTTTGAGAGGGTACCAGTTGTGATTTCTTTTTGTTTGTGTACCCTAGGCATGTTAGAAACCTTTTTAAAACGCCAGGTGTTGAAGAAGAATGTCCTTGTTCTCTGCTTGAATGAGACAGTCGTCCAAGTAAGGATATATTTGTATATTTCTTTGTCTGCAAAAAGCAATTACTGGTGCCAGGCACTTTGTAAAGACCCTGGGCGCAGTAAATAAGTCAAAGGGCAGTGCAGAGAATTGGTAATGCAATAAGCCAGCCTTGAAATCTGAGGTATCTTCTGCACGATTGCCTTATTGGGACATGCAGGTATGCCTCTTTTAGGTCTAATGTCACCAGCCAAGCATTCTTGCCCAGCATGGGCAGAAGCTGCTGCAAAGTCAGCATTTTGAATTTTGGAATGTCAAGGTATGTGTTCAAAATCGATAAATCCAATATTGGCCGCCAGGCCTTGTCCTTTCCGGGTACCAAGAACAGTCTTGAGTAAAACCTTGTCCTTTTTCCTGTTCTGGTACTGGCTGAATGGCCCCCATTATCCATGAGAGACGTAACCTGTTTCTGTGCCTCTGCCCATTGATTGTTTGGCAGATCTGGCCAACCGTTTGCCATTGGCAGAGTATGGAAATGGAATCTGTATCCCTGTGATACTATGTTTAGCACCCACTTGTCCTGGGTTATTAACTGCCAATTTTGTGCAAAAAGTGCTAATTTTCCCCCTAAGGGTGCTGCCAAAACGTAAGTGCTTGGTGAAGGCAGAGGGAAGTCATTGGGACTGTTTTCTGTAGGTTTACGCTTTATCTCCTCCAGATTTGGAGGTAGAAGCACCCCATTGCTTTGACCTGTATGAATCTTGTCCCTGATATCTGGAACCCTTAGGGCGTCTGGATTTGCCCCTTTGAGCTCTGTCTGACACAGGAAATGACCAATTTTTTGTAGGCCAGTGCTTACTGAATCTTGGTGGCTGCACTTGTAAGAAGTCTTTTACAGTTTGCACAGACTTCGCTTTATCTTCAATTTTCTTTAAAACCTCTTCTGCCTTAATACCAAACAGAGTATCATGCTGTAAAGGTGCATCCAGTAACTTAGATTTAACATGATCAGGCAAATTTTGCTCTTTTAGCCAGGCATGCCTCCTAATCACAGATCCAGTAACTGTGGCCCTGCAGGAGGACTCTAAGGAATCAAAACCACATTGCAAAGTATGTTTTCCAACCTGTTCAGCTGCATGCAATAATTCCTGCAATTCTTTATTTTCTGCACATTCAGAAACCAACATCATTTTCTGTTTTAGCAATCCCATAACATGTTGTTGATACTTGAGCATATGAAACTGGCAGTTTAAGGCCCTAATTGCCAAGGTTGCAGATGTACAAACCTTTTTTCCCCATCTATCCAGTGCCCTTGAATCTCTGTCAGAGGGGGTAGGATTTTTTTGTTGTTGAGGCCTTCACTCCCTTTGGACCCTGTGAAATAGTTTCAGGATCAGCAGCAGGGTTTCTAAATAAAAATTTGTGCAAGTCAGGGACCCTGTAACATCTGTCAGGCTTGCTGGGAGCTGGAGGTAAGGAGTCAGGGGTCAAGCTTGACTCCATCATCCACAATGTCTAAAACAGTGGGTATTGCTAAAGGCCTGTGCTGAGGGAGAAGAAGGAAATCCCTGAGCCTCTTTTTTGATTCTGAGAAATCTTGACTCTCCCAGTGAAAATGCTCCCTCAAAGTATGCAAGGTTTCTCCAAATGAATAATCCTCAGGAGGTGATGCAGATGGTATAAACTCCTCTGCATCAGAATCCTCATAGGGAGGTATAGACAATTCCTGATCAGAAGAGGAATCAGAAGAAATAGAAACCTGATCTGAAGATTCATAATCAGTGTCTTGCCTAGGCCTCTTATCAGGAGGGGGATGGGAACCCCTGATCAAGGTAATAAGGTCTTCAGCCGTTTTGATCATCTGTTTTCTAGTAATAGCGGCCTGTACACATGGCTCATGCGTCATTTTTTTTAGTTTTAGAAGTTGCTTTTGTCTTTGGTTTTGCAGCTGTCATCGGTTTGATATAAAAATGTTGAGGCCTGAATACACCCTCAGAAGCCGGTGCCTGCTCAGTGGGTCCAGACCCATCCAAGGGAGATACATTCGTGGGTCCAATACTTTGAGTATCTCGCGGCATGCCGGACTCCACATGGGTCTCGGTAGGGGCCTGCGACTCGAAAGTAGTGGGTATCAGGGGCTGCGAAAGCGCCTCACTGAGTACCGGCGAACCAGCAACTGGCTTAGGGGAAGCTTCGTCGTCGGTTTTGGACCTAGACTGTCTGTCTCTGCCCTTTCTTTGCATTTTTTTATGTACTCTGGTAGTCTGATTGCTATCAGACGACATTTCTGGGTAGTTAAATCAGTTTCCAAAATACTTTGAGGCAAAAATATACCGACACTTAATAGTGTGTTGGTTAAATCTAGCACAAAACTGACAGCCAGGCACGTTGTGATCAGGGCCTAGGCAAGGAATACAGTATAAATGAAAATCCTTATCAGGTATTTGTTCCCACAAGTAATACAATTATTAACTTTTTCTAACATCGGTATGGAGCAAGAAAAAAGTTTCCCCAACGGGGTACTTAGCTTTAGTGAAGACTTCGGTTCTGAAACTCAAACTTGAATATTTCAGGAGTCGGCCGACTGGCACTTGCGAAATGCTTCTGCTTTGGGCACCGTGCGGCAAGAAAGACTGGAGAAAATGGCGTCGGCTGCTTGTTTTATACCCCTGACAACCTGATGTCATGGAAGAGGAGACAGCAACTGACGCAGGACCCAAGACTTTGGAATTAAGGCAGACTGAGGGCAAGCTGCCAGCAGATTACCTAAATGTAATGACTGCAATAGTGAAACACGAAGAACATCCAGGACTGCAACAGTGAATACACTCTAAAATCTACATTTATGGTATGTGTACACAAATGTACTATGTTCTTTGTGTTTCACTGTAGCAGTCATCACATTTGGGTAGATTCCCAAAGCTAAGGATGGAAGGAGGTAATTGGATAGCATTAGGACCAGCTATAAGGCCCTACAAGACTGCAGTGGCAAAGCCAGCTCTGGATTTATAAAAATTGGCAAGTGGTAATGCTTGGTGAAGGTATGTACAGAACTCCAGGTAGCAGCTTCTAGGATGTCCCTGGTAGGGACACCTCTGAGAAAGGCTGTAGAGGTAGATGTGGCCCTGGTTGAATGTGGTCTTATCCCTTGTGGGGTAGGTTTTCCATGGTGCTTATAGCAGAAATGAATGCAATGGCCTATCCACTTAGAAATGGCTTGCTTTGAAATAGCTTTCCCCTCTGCACCTGCAGCAAATGCAACCAGCAGCTATTCGGATTTCCTGAGAGTTTTAGTCCTGTCCAAGTAAAATCTATGTTGTCTGTGCACGTCCAGGGAGTGCAGTACTCGTTCCCATTTGTACTGTGGATTAGAAAAGAAGGCTGGCAAATGAATGGACTGATTAAGGGCCACAATAGACACCACCTTGGGCATGAAGGAGGGATTGGTCCTGAGGGACATCCTGTCCGCATGAAAGATGATGAAAGGCTCCACAACCATGAGGGTCTGCAATTCAGACACCCTTCTTGCTGAAGTGATGGGTAGAAGGAAGGCTGTTTTCCAAGAAAATAATTTCAAGTCTGCACTTGCAGCTGGCTCGAAGGGAGGTAGAGTGAGATTTTCCAAAACAAAGTTAAGGTCTCAGGCTGGTGTAGGGGCTCTCCTGGGTGGTCTTAAGTTTTTGACCCCTCTGAGGAATTGCTTCAGCAGTGGATGAGAGAAGAGGGGTGGTTCTGTACTGTAATGAGCTGAAATGGCTGAGGCATGAATTTTGATGAAGGAAAAGGAAAGGCCCATGTGAAGCATCTCAGTTAAGTATTGAAGAATCTGAGGTAAACTGGGTGCTGCTGTACCCATCCCATGAGTTTGACACCAGGAACAGAATCTTTTCCATTTTTCAGCATAGGATTTTCTAGTACTAGGCCTCCTTGCCTCCAGAATGACATCCATCACTTGCTTACTGAGGGATGGGAACGGAGAGATCAGGTAATTAGCCAGGCTGCCAAGTTCAGGGTTTGAAGCTGTGGGTGCAGAATCTGGCCCTCCTGCTGAGACACCAGAGCAGGGGTCTGAGGCAGGTGCCAGCAGTGACACACTGCGCAAGTGGGGGTACCAGTGTTGGCGTGGCCAGTCCAGTGCAATCAGTATTGTCCTTGGTTTGTCCTGTTTGATCTTTAGTAATACCTTGGAGAGGAGAAGCAGAGGGGGAAAGGCATAAACAGATAGTTTTTTCCAGGTGAAGGACAGGGCATCCACTTTCCAAGCTTGTTTGTGGGGAGTCCTCATGTAGAATTTGTCTAATTGGTAGTTCTGGGGAGAAGCAAACAGGTCTATCTCTGGGCTCCCCCATTTGTTTCTCAACATGTTGAATATCTTTGGTTACAGTTTCCACTCGTGTGGGTCCATGAGATTTCTGCTTAGGTCGTCTGCCAGTGTATTTAGCTTTCCTGGCAGGAATTGAGCCTGTAGGTGCACTTGGTAGCTCAAGGCTGTGTTCTACAGAGCCATAGCTAGTCTGCAGAGAATGTATGAGTGGGCTCCCCC
This sequence comes from Protopterus annectens, assembly GCF_019279795.1. NCBI lineage: Eukaryota > Metazoa > Chordata > Ceratodontiformes > Protopteridae > Protopterus > Protopterus annectens. The sequence continues at coordinate 539,906,336 of NC_056725.1, read as the reverse complement.
TGTTTGTTTATGTACCACATAACAGTGGTGTTGTCAGTCTCTACCAATGATTGTCCTGGAAGAATGTGGTCCTTGAAGGCTGTCAAAGCATACTGTCCAGCTAATATTTCGTTTTGATTGATATGCAGGTGCATTTGACTTGGGTTCCATTTGCCCTGAATGCACTGCCCTGCCAAGTGAGCCCCCCATGCATAGTCTGATGCGTCTGTTGTTAGGCTTTGGGTGGCAGGGGGTAGAGTGAATGGCAGTCCCTTGTTTTGGGGGCAGGCCTCTGCCCACCAAAGGAACTCTATCTGTAGACAAGGTATGCTAGGAATCATGGATTCTAGATCCTGAGAATGTTGACACCATAGGCTTTTTAGATACCACTGTAGTTTCCTTATATGCACTCTCACATATGGAATTAGTAGAATGCAGGAGGCCATGAACCCCAGGGCTTGCTGAATTTTCCTTGCAGATAGCTGGGTCTTTGTGGCCAGTAGTTTGAAGTAGGCTGTCAAATGAACTTTTTTTCTCTGGCGTAAGGTAGGCCATTTGGGAAGTTGTCTTCAAGCTTGCTCCCAAGGAATACAATTTGTTGGCAGGGTACAAGATGTGATTTCTTTTCGTTTATAGTGTACCCCAGAGAAGTTAGCAATTTCTTTACAAACACTAGATGATTTAATAGTATGTCCTGGCTTTCTGCCTGAATTAGACAATCGTCCAGGTATGGGTATATCTGAATATTTCTTTGCCTGCAAAATGCAATGACTGGAGCTTTGTGAATACGCTGGGTGCAGTAGATAAGCCAAAGGGCAGTGCAGAGAACTGGTAGTGCATGTAGCCTGCTCTGAAGCGTAGGTATCTTCTGCAAGATTCCCTTATTGGGATGTGCAGGTAGGCTTCCTTTAAATCCAGTGTCACCAACCAGGCATCTTTGCCTAGCCTGGGAAGCAGCTGATGAACAGTTAGCATCTTGAATTTTGGGATTACTAAAAATGTGTTTAGGATAGACAGATCCAGGACAGGACGCCAGGAATAGTCTTTTCTGGGTACCAGGAAAAGTCTTGAGTAGAAACATTGCTCTCAATCTTCTGGGACAGGTTGAATAGCCCTGATGCTTAAAGGAGAGAGAACTTGCTTTTGAGCCTCTGCCCACTGATTTGGGGGTACCATTTGGAGTTGGTAAGGAGTAGAACTTGAATCTGTATCCTTGGGAAACTATATTTAAAACCCATTTGTCTTGGGTAATGAGTTCCCAATTTTTTGCATGCAGGGCAATCTTTCCCCCTAAAGGAACAGTCAAGTTGAGCAGGGCTTGGAAGGTTTAAGGTTAAGTCACTGAGACAGTTTACCATAGGGGGGAGTCTTACTACTCCCTGCTTTGGAAGTGGGAGCCCCCCACTGCTTAGGCCTGTGAGTACCTTGGGACTGAAGCCTGGGTGTTCTGCTGGTTCTGGGTTTGGACTGAAGGCCTGGAAGATGCAAGAAAGGACCAATTCTTAGAGGGCCAATGCCTACTAAATCTGGGAGGTTGTACTTGCAGGAAATCTTTAACAGTTTGCATAGATTTAGCTTTTTCCTTCATCTTTTTAAGTACTACTTCTGCTTTGTTGCCAAACAGGCGGTCTTGGTTTAAGGGAGCATCCAGTAATTTAGCTTTAACATGATCTGGCAAAGATTGCTCCTTAAGCCAAGCATGCCTTCTAAGTACAGACCCGGTGACAGCAGCCCTGCAAGATGCCTCTAATGAATCAAAACCACATTGCAAAGTAAGTTTTCCAACTTGTTCAGCAGAATGCATTAAATCCTGTAATTCTTTATTTTCAGCACAGTTAGGAATCATCATAATTTTCTGTTTAAGCAATCCAGTAATATGCTGCTGATACTTTAACATATAAAACTGGCAGTTTAAAGACCTAATGGCCAAAGTTGCAGAAGTGTATACCTTCTTTCCCCATCTATCCAGTGCCTTGGAATCTCTATCAGAGGGGGTAGGATTTTTGGCAGTAGTAGCCTTAATGCCCTTGGGTCCCTGTGAAATGGTCTCTGGATCCGCAGAAGGATTTTTAAAGAGGAACTTGTGAGAGTCAGGTACCCTGTAATACCTATCAGGTTTTCTGGGAGCAGGAGGTAAAGTGTCAGGGGCCAGGCTAGATTCCGAGAAGGCATCATCTACAATGTCCAGTACAGGAGGGATAACTAAAGGAGTAAGAAATCCCCAAGCCTCTTTTTGGAGTCAGAGTAATCATGGCTTTCCCAGCGGAAATGCTCCCTAAGAATATGCAAGGTTTCACCGAAAGAGAAATCCTCTGGAGGGGAAGCAGTGGGAATGGAGTCCTCTGCATCAGAATCCTCATAGGTAGATAAGGGCAAATCTTGGTCATGAGAGAAAACAGAAATTCCAGAATCCTGATCAGAAGAATCAGAAGGAAAATCAGTCCTAGGCCTCTTACAGGGGGAAGGGTGGCTTCCCCTGATTAGAGTAATAAGATCCTCAGCCATTCTTATCATTTGGGTTATCTGCTTGCAGTAGCCCTCAGTCGGCCTGATTATCAAAGTCTTGGGTCCTGCATCGGTTGCTGTCTCATCTTCCATGGCGTCAGGTAGTCAGGGGTATAAAGCATGCAGCCAACACCATTTTATCAGTCTTTCTTGCCATGCGGTGCCCGACCATGCGGTCTTGAAGTCTTTTTTTTTTTTTTTTTTTTTTTAGGCATAGATCGAGTTTTAGGCCTTGAAGAAGAAGATGGCGTCAGTTTAATATGCAAGTCAGTAGTCCTGAATACACCCCCCAGAAGCCGGTGCCTGCACAGCAGCTCCAGGACCCATCCAAGGTAGAGACGTCCGCAGGTTCCACAGTCGAAGAAGCATCTTGCGGCATACTGGACTCCGAATGGGTATCAGTAGAGGCCTGCGAATCTGAAGTAGTGGGTATCAGGGGCTGCGAAAGCACCTCACTGAGTACCAGCAAACTGGCGACTAGCTTAGGAGAAGCGTCGTCGGCTACTTTGGACCTATGTGGTCTGCCTCTATCTTTATCTTTGCATTTTTTTAGAATGTCGGCAGTCGGGTGGCTTACCGAAGCCATTTCTGGATAACTGAACAGTGTACCAAAATATTCGGATGTGAAAATGAATGGACGACGAATAGTACGAGGTTTGAATAAGGCACAAAACCGACAGCGAGGTACGTTGTGGTCTGGGCCTAAGCAAGGAATGCAGTATGAATGAAAATCTTTATGAGGTATTTGCTTTCCACAAGAAATACAATTGTTAACTTGGTTTAGAGCAAGAAAAAGGAACCCCAACAGGGTACTTAGCTTAGTTAAAGACTTTGGATCTGAAACTCGAAAAAGAAAATGGCAGGAGTCGGCTGACCGGCACTTACGAACTGCTTCTGCTTTGGGCACCGCATGGCAAGAAAGACTGATAAAATGGCATTGGTTGCATGCTTTATACCCCTGACTACCTGACGTCATGGAAGATGAGACAGCAACAGACGCAGGACCCAAGACTTTGATTATCAGGCCGACTGAGGGCTACTGCAAGCAGATAACCCAAATGTGATGACTGCAACAGTGAAACACGAAGAACATCTGGTAGTGACTGGCTCCTATTCAGAAGCGGCGGCATCTTCTTGAGCGTTTGTCCATCTTTATTTGGTAATACGCAGCTTGAAGATCTACAGAGAACAATCCAATCGTATTCTTCCAGAAGAGGAAGGATAGACTGAACTGTGACCATCTGGAATTTCTCTGTTCTTACAAATTTATTTAGTGTACTGAGATCCAGAATTGGTCTCCAGTCGCCTGTCTTTTTTTGGCACTAAAAAGAACCTCGAGTAAAATCCAGATCCTATCTAGTCTGGGGGGACCATCTCTATGACTTTTTGTAGCAGCTTTTTGATTTTGTGTGCTGCTGTTTCCCTTTGATTGGGTGGAACGTCGGGTAACATTCTTGATGAGACTGGGCAAAGATATAAGGGGATGCGATAACCTCTGGATATAATCCGTTGTACCCAAGAGCTGGTTATCGTTTGCCAGGCAGCGGGATACAAGGAGAAATGACCCGCGACCACTTCCAAAGGTAAGCAGTCGGGCAATGCTTCAGGACCGCTGATAGGGTTGGCCAGAGAAAGAATCTCTGGAACCCCGGTTTCGTGGACCTCCTCTGCCCAGAAAGGGGCGTCTTCCATTGGAGTTTCCCCCCTCTGCCTCTGGGGGGAAACTCGGCACGTGCATTCTGGAAAGAACCCTGTGATTTCTTGTGCAAGATCCTTCTGCTCCTCTGATTTCTGGAATAGAATCTCTGAGGAGTGGAATGTCTGACACCAACAGCAGACAAGGTCTTTGCCATCTTGTTCGCACTGTGCCAGTGTACCCTTGACCAAACAAAGAAGCAATCTCTATGGGGGCACTCATGAAGGATGACTTAAAGGAGTCCGCAAAGTCACAAAGGCGCATCCAAGCATGTCATTTGGCGACAATCCCTGCGCCTGCCACTCCAGCTGCACCTTCCGTTGCGTGAGAAATAAGACGCATGGAAGAGTTGGAAATGGACTCTAGGGTGGCTATCTGAGAAGCCACATTATCACGGACTTCACCAGAAACAGCTCCTGCCAAGGTTTCAGAGAGCTGGCTGATAAGACCTTGCTGAAGCCTGGTAAAATGTGCCAAATAATTCAAACACCTTACAGTGAAGGTCGATGAAGCACACATACATTTCCCTAATCTGTCAATCGCCCGGGACTCGTTGGGTGGATGGACAGTTTGGCTGTCTTCTGCCAAATCCTTCTTAGTAGCAGCTCCCACCATTATACAGTCTACTGGAAGACCATGTGACAAGTGTGGGTACTCAGTGGGGGGGGGGGGGTAATATTTTGTCTGGCCTCTTAGGTATCGCTTCCGTTGTATCAGGAGCCTTCCATGCACTCTGCATTATGAGCTGGACGAGCTCAATGGCAGGTGGGGTTGACCCAGGAGGTAGTGGGCAGGGCACGAAAAGCCTGCAGGAATACAGATTCCTCAGAGGAAGGATTAGAGGGCTTCCAGTCACTCCTCTGTCTAAAGATCTCGAGGATGTTACCAAAGGACACCTCATCAGAGGGTGACCGTGGGGCCCCTTCCCCATCATCAAAATCCTTATCTTCAATGACTCCTCAGTGGAGTCCATGTGCTCCCTCTTGTACGATGCTTTGCGGGGCACTTCCTCAGTGGGAGGTTCTGGGGAAGACTGCAAAGAGGGAGTCTCCTGAGGAGGAGAGACCTGAAGCTCTTGTGCCTAATGTCCGGGGGTTAAAGCTTGTGGCAGTTGCGGCACAGAGGGGGGAGAAGACTCTGACAAATGAGCTTTGCCAGCGGAGGCAAGCGCCCTCTCCATGGCCTGGAAGGCTGGTCCGCCCAAGGGGATGGGAGCCCGGAACAGAGCATGAAAACCTCGGAACCGGGGTCACACCCCACCCTGATGAGCCCGCCCCCAGACCAAGAGTCTCAAGAGGACTGTGAACCGTAAGAGACAGCATCCCTGGAAAGTGCCACAGAAAAAAAAAAAAATCGGTGTGGAGCCAGGAATGCCCTCCCCAACGGCACAGCCACTGGCCTGAGAAGAACACGATGCTCAGTGCAAACGAGGGCCACAAGGATGACTCTGGTTCCAAAGTGAGATTCACTATTGGAGTCAGAGGGAGGGAAGCTGCAGTTGGAGTAATAGGCTTCGAAAATTGAATGGAAGTTGAAGGAGGAGTATATGTTTGGGTGTGAGGCAAAATACGCTCACCTGAATGAGGGAACGTGGACTTCAACGGTTGAGAGAGACCTCGGGCCACAAGCAATTGGTCAACAAGCCGCAACACATCCTGCTCAGAAAGACTTTTTTCTTTGACAGTTTTGTCAAAGATTTTCTGCTGTACCACAGAAACTGGACAAACAGACTATTCATTTTATGAATGTACACACAAATGGACTGGTGCTCCACGGCAGGATTTTTTAATTGAAGGGGCACAATGTACGTACATTCCAAACCTGGTTGTGAGAAAGTAGTCAAGACCTACACTAGCAAAGATGCAATTACAGCAGCAAAAAGAGATGTGACTGACAAAACTGTCAAAGAAAAAAATCATTAAAAATTTCAGACTTTGTGAAAAATGATTATTCACTGCAGTCCGGCACAAAAGGACGACACAGGTTGTGCAGAGAGACAGGGGTGAAATTCAAGGCGCTTTATACAGCTGTCTTTAGAATTTTTTGTTTCAGAAGGAGCAAAGACATTCTTGGATGCAGAACAGATGAAAGAGGAAAAAAAGTTTATCCAGCAAAAACTAAGCAGGTTAAAAGTGATTCTGCTTCTCATTCCTCTGACAATTACACAAGTCCACAGTCCATAGACAGAACTTAACAGTAAAACCCTTTTGAATGCTACAAAGGAAAAATTAGTGACAGAAAAAACCAGGACATGATGCGAAAAACAAGAGTACACTGGCTTTGAAACAAAGACCTGTGCTAGGTGATTGAGAAGATGAAGTGAAACAGCAAGACTTTATATGCAGGAACACAGGCAAACTACAAAGTTATATTTTTATAAGATGCAATTTGGACACTAGAACTGTGCTTCTACAAGAGGGACTGAGAAGGCACATGAGGTTAAATGTTCCGACATAGTACTGATGGTCATTTGCAGTCGCTTACTAGCGTCGGTTATCAGTGAATTCTTCAGCACAGATGGTGGTTGTTGAACCAATTCCCACTGAAATCTATTCAATTCACATGGGTAGTGTAGGTCAGGGTCCTCAATACGAAAGCGCCCGAAGTATATGCCTGCTTCATTAGCCTGTCCATTGCCCTGGACACTATTAGGTGGGTTCTTGCTTCGTAGCCACCAGCATGACAGATTCCACTGCTGGGGATTTTGCCTACAACTGTCAGTCTCTGGGATATCTAGGTATCCTGGGGACTGCCTCGCAATTGTCTTGTGCATGCCATGACCTCTAAGCAGACAGCTCTATAAGCCCAGTGTTTGCATGGGTTTGCTCTCAATTCCTCAGAGCTGCTCCTGATTTTGCTACTTTGCCTGACATTTGCAGAGAATCTGCTGCATCTAATACAATTTGCTGCTAAAAGAAGAATAATCATTTTGCACTTCTGATAATGATTTTAACTGTATTTCATATGTATTATTGTTACATTTCTCCCGCTTTAGTAGAATTTTAAAGCCGAACTGTTTCCACTGCTGCTGTAGTACTTAGTTGTATTGTCCGCTAGTTTTACAGGAGAGCAATATTTAGATTGTGTGGTTTCCCTGCACTTGAGCTCTAAAACCAAAACTTTTACATTGAGACTGTTTTTGACTGTGCTCTTACGGCAGGAGTGTGCTGTAGCAAACCTGTGTTGGGGGCGGCTGGCTGCAAGCTTACTGCGTGATTTCCTGATTGGTCTGTAAGCCTTGCTAATGTAAAACTTGTTTTTCTGATTCTATACAAGCCCAGTGTTTATGCTAAGCTGCTCTCCCCGCAGTGGTGGTTAGTAGTGCCCTGTACAGACAAATGCTATCAAGTTAAAATTTCCCTTAGAATAACCACCTCTGCAACATTCCCCAGTCCCCCCTGCTGCTCTAAGGGCATCTGAGTTGCATGCAGAGTAACACTGCCTTGCTGGGTAGTTTAGTTCACACAGAGTATAGCACTCCTTTGTCCATGTACCATCATTCCAGTCCTTCCCCATTCTCCTCCCTGGTTAAACTCGTAGTACAAAACCTGAAACCATGGCTAGACTTTCCTGCCATCTCTGTGGCCAGCCTGGTGGACAAGGGCATCCTGAGGCAATGTAGCAATTGTCTCATGTATACTGACCACCACTTAATCCTGAAACAAAAACAGTATGTGAGAGATGTAGCTACACTATGAAAACTGAGACACGACTCTCGCATAGTAATAAATCAAATGACAAAACAGGTCGTCGGCACATGCACATTTCCCTTACTAAATGAGGTCTCTTAGCAAACTCACATACAAGAGGTATTAACAAATAACTTACCAAAACCTCACAGGCCTCCAGTATGCTGCCCTCAGAAATGACAAACAAAAAATCAACACCACCACTACACAAAAATACACATCAGTGTCTCCACAAACAAGCCTCTAATGCGAAACACCACACATTCAAACATCTTGGTCAGAGGAGACTCCTTTGAGAGACATATGGATGCCCCCCTCACCAGCTTGGATAAAGACAGGGTTACAATCAGTTGCTTGTCAGGTTCCACGATTTGCCAGATCTTCTAATGCCAAGCTGAAGGTACTACTGCTCAATGCTAGGAGGCTTAAGAAAAGAACTTCCGGGAAGCTCTCCTCACCTTGGAGAATGCAGATGTTAGTACAGTTACAGAGACGTGGTTCAAGGCTGTGGAAAGCACCCCAGCAGTGTAAAGCTACAATGCTTATAAGACATTCCCCACCACCTTCTGAAAATGTAAAACAAATGGAGGTATTGCCATTTACATAAAAAACAATTATACCTCTAGATTGGTCAACAAGAATGCCTTGCTTGAGCTACTCCATGTCCAAATAACCATAGGAAAAACCCCTACCATATCGCTAGCTACAGGTTCCAAACCATGAAAACCACTCTGCAAACTTGAAGTTACTAGAATCGCTTACCATTCAGTCCAACATACTACTCACGGGCGATTATAACTACCTCTCCATAAAATGGAAAACATATACAACACTAACCTGCAGATCCAGAGATACCTGGACTCAATGCAAATGCGCTGGAATAGCTGGTCTGCACTCCCACTAGCGCTCAAATATCCTTTACATAGTACTCACACATGTGTGAGTTTTGCACCATCTAGCGTAATGTCCTCACTGGTAAGACCGGATCATAAATCAGTCTTCTTTGAAAACCCCCATCAAGCCGTAAAACCCTAGAGGGTTATTTTTTTTCAAAGCAATTTACCTTCTATTAAGTGACAGCACAGGTAATTTTAAAGCTCCTCCTAACCTTGAAAATATGGAGGCCTATGCAGAAGTATTCACAAATGCCCTGTACAACCACTTTAACAACTGCACAGAAACAGCAGTACCTGATCGAACTAAACCCAGGTCTAGGCAGAAAAACAAGTCACCCTGGTGGACCCCTGGCATGTTCTGAAAACTAACTGCATGAGGGTTACCCACACCAAAGATATAAACCTGACCTCTAACATGAGTAGATCATGCTGGAGAGACAGATGTTTGTCCCAGAGATTGCCCCTCCTCTGGAATAAACTTCCTATTCATGTGAAGAAGAGCACTTCCTTGATCATTTTCAAGTGCAATCTGGACCAATGGATGGGAAACAGCAATTTCACTCTTGGGGTGGCACCCATGTCCCTTATAGACAGAGGCAGTCTGTAAAAAATTAGTCAATTCCTCACTTGCTGACCCTTGTTATCTTTCCCCTAGAGATACAAAATTAGATGAAATCTGGGTAAAACTGTCTAGGCTTGTAAAGGCTCTAGAGATAACCTAGTAATCTCCTGTAAACTTACAAGCTTGTTAGCTGGGAAAATCACCCAGGATGTAGATGCTGAGACATAAACCTTGACAAGACCCGTTTCATCCTGAGAGTCGTCTATGTGCCAAGCTTCCCTATGGCACTTAAGCTCCAGGATATCACCAAATGAGGTGTCATCCAAAGGGGATAAATGGAAACCCTCCTGATCGTCCAAGTCAGAATCTGAGGTGGGAGACTCAGATGGGGAGGCTAGGTACTTCTTTTTGCATGCTGTTTTTTTTGGTATGTCACAGATGGATTCATCTCACTCCTCAGAGGACTGAAGCTATCTGCTGTTGAGCAGAGGGCTCAAGACTTGCTATTTGGTTCTGATGCTGGGTTCCTGAAGAAAAAATGGTGACAAGATGGGGAGTCCCAGGGTGGATAAGATCTTTGAGGAGGGCTGAGTGCAGGTTCCATCCAGGGAACCAATCATCCTCCTCTACATCCGAAACACCGATCCGACCTTGCAAGGATCCAAAGACCACTCTCAAATCAATGGATCCGAACCTCCCTTCCAGGTTCTGGAACTGAAGGCAGAAGAACGCTCAGAGACCAAAACCTTGGACAGCTTCAATGTGCAAATGGAAACAAGGAATGGAAGGCCAGTATCCCTGACAATGGCAATGGAACCAAACTCAATGGCTCCAAGGCTGGTGTCAATGTAACCAACCTGAACCCCCTGACCAGAGCTGCCTCATCTCCCATAAAATCGGAGTCAAAAGAGTCTGAAGTCTGCACTGTGGACAGATCCTGGGACAATGAATGGATTCGATGACAGAGTGGAAGTCTGGAGGGGAGAAAGAACAGAGATCAGGGTAAAATGTGTGGATCCAACCATCTTCGGAGCGGAAGGCATGGGAAAGACTCACATTTCCATCTGGGTCCTCCGGAACGTCTGTATCAAGTGGTCCAGATCAGCTTCAGAGGTACTCCAGTAACAGCTGAAGGATCTTGCCAATGAAGGTCTGGAAGGAGGCTGCTGGTATGAAATTTGTCTTAAAATGAGAAGTTATGTACCTACCATAACGTTCCATGTTAGTTGTCTTCTTCTCGCCTTCTTTCTTGCTGGATGGGTTCGGAGCTGATCCTCGGCTCCGACTCGGCCAATACTAAAGCTCGAGAGCTATTTTTACCGGCTCGAGGCTCCCCTATATCCCACAATGCTAGGCGGTAAATACCCAGATCTCGTTTGATAGCTGAAAGTATAGCAGTGCTGGTCTCCTAGAGACAGAGAAAAATGAAATCCACCTCTACAGAAACTACCTGTAGAACTATCAATCAGGGGCAATAGAGGTGGTTGACGCTGTGGAAGATAAAAGATCCCAAGGATCCTCTCAGTCTGTCCAGGCTAGGGGGATGGAGGGTGGGACGCAAGAAAGAAGGCGAGAAGAAGACAACTAACATGGAACGTTATGGTAGGTACATAACTTCTCAATGTTACGTTGTCAATCTCGCCTTCATTCTTGCTGGATGGGACCGCGTCCCTAGCACCCTTATCCTGGGTGGCTCATCGGAACAGACTCTTGAGTACGGCGGAACCAAAGTTAGCCCAGTTTCTAGAGGCCATAGCCAATTTATAATGTGAGATAAAGGTATGAGGAGAAGCCCATGTAGCTGCTTGACAGATGGAATCTATGGGCAGTCTGTCTTGAAATGCTACTGACGTAGCTAACGCCCTGGTTGAATGAGCTCTAGGTCATGATGGTAGCTTTTGGTGTCAGTTCATAAATGAAGGAAATTACAGAGGCCAGCCATCTCAAAAGGGACACTTTGGAAACTGGAAGGCCCATCTTGCCTTCCGCATAAGATAGGAATAGCTGGTTAGACTTCCTAAACTGTTTAGTCCTATCCAAATAATAACGAAGCTGGCGATGAACATCTAGGAAATGTAACTTTTGTTCTGCCTTGTTGGAATAATTAGGGAAGAAAACTGGAAAATCGATTGTCTGATTCAGATTCGCCTCAGAAGAAACCTTGGGTAAAAAGGAATGGTTGGTCCGAAGGGACACCCTGTCTTTGTGGAAAACTAAGTATGGAGGACGACTGCAAAGAGCATGAAGTTCAGATACCCGTCTAGCTGATGTTATGGCTACTAGAAAAAGGGTTTTCTATGAAAGCAATTTCAGAGAGCAGGAAGCGGCCGGTTTGAAGGGGGGGGGGGAATCAAGGAGGCTAGAACCAAATTTAAGTCCCACTGAGGTGGGGGGTCTCTAATTGGGGGCTTGAGCAAAAAGATACCTTTTAGAAAGGCTTTGCAAAGTTTATGGGACATGATGCTGGAGTCTGAAAAGCCTACATGGAAATTAGATATAGCCGCCAATTGTACTCTAATAGTAGACGAAGAAGAACCTGAGTGAAAAAGTTCTGCCAGGAAGTCTAGTATAGACTGGATAGGTGCAGTGAAAGGGTCTATGTTATTAGTTGCTGCCCAGAAGGAAAAACGTTTCCACTTGCTATTGTAAATCCTTCTTGTGGAAGACTTGTGGGAGGCTATAAGGATGCTACAGACCGAATGGGAAATTAAAGAAAGCCTGGCTAGGGTAGGACGCGGAGCAACCAAGCTGTGAGGTTGAGAGATGGGAGGGAGTGGTGCAGCTGACCCGACTGATGGGTCAAAAGATCTGGCACTGGATCCAGATGCCAAGGCTGCTCCAACAGAAACCGGTGAAGGAACGGAAACCATATCTGACGAGGCCAGTAAGTGGCAATGAGGATCATGTCGACTCTCAATGCGGTAGCTTTCTGAATTACTTGAGAGATCAGTGGAAAGGGGGGAAAGGCATACAGAAGTCCCCGGGGCCAATCGTGGACTAGAGCATCCCTGGCGGGTTGACCTGGTAGGGGAAAGAGGGTGAAGAAATCGTGACACTTGCTGTTTTGGGGAGTAGCAAAAAGATTGCAGCAAGATCGGCCCCACCTCTGAAAAATTTCTTCCAGCACTGACTGTTTGAGAGACCACTCGTGTGGTATGAGTATGGCCCTGCTCAACTTGTCCGCTATCATGTTGGACTTCCCGGGGATGTGCGTTGCTATCAGAAACCGCTGAGATGAGATCGCCCACTGCCAAAGTCTGAGTGCCTCTCGACATAAGGGATAAGACTTGGTTCCGCCCTGTTTGTTGATGTACCATACTACAGACATATTGTCTGTCTGAATTGCAATAGTCCCGGTGGGAAGAGAGTGCTGAAGGGCTTGCAACGCTAAAAGTACTGCTCTCATCTCCAGGACATTTATGTGAAAATGGCTTTCGAAAGGTTGCCATGTGCCCTGGACCGTCCTGCCCTGACAATGCCCCCCCCACCCGATCAGGGAGGCGTCCGTTGTCACCGTGGCAACCGGGGGGGACGAATGATCTGCCCTGAAGAACTTGAGGGGAGGTCATCCACCAAGATAGATGCTTCTTGCATGATTGGGTCAGCAGAATACTGCGAGACATTGGGAGCTGTTGGAAGGACCACTGAGAAAACAGCATCCACTGGAGGATCCGCATGTGAAAGCGGGCTAGGGGAAGAAGTGTAATGGCAGCTGCCATGAGACCTAAAACCTTCAAGACAAACCTGGCTTTGATCCTGTCGCACTGAAGAATGTGAACATGTTTGCGGATATCCGATACTCTTTGCTCTGTTAGCTTCGCGGAAAGATGAATTGTGTCTAAGGTGGCGCCTATAAAGGTAATAGCCTAACAAGGCAGATTTTTCAAAATTTATGGAAATGCCTAGATCTTGACAAGTATGAATGGTGTAGTCTCTGGATATGAGAAGTTGACGCCTGGTGGTAGCGGTAAGGAGCCAGTTGTCTAAATATGGAAACACCTGGAATCCTTGTCGTCTCAGATGAGCCGTGACCACTGCCATGCATTTGGTGAACACTCGGGGGGGCTGTAGTGAGACCAAAGGGCAGGGCTCTGAACTGATAGTGACTGGCTCCCAGCCAGAAGCGGAGGAACCTTCTGGAGCGTCTGTGCATCTTGATATGATAGTACGCATCCTGAAGGTCTATTAAGCACATCCAATTGTCCTGACCAAAGAAGGGTAGAATGGACTGAAGCGTGACCATCCGGAATTTTGTTTTGTTTACAGACTTGTTTAGTCTGCTGAGATCCAATATCGGTCTCCAGTCCCGTCTTTTTTGGAACCAAAAAGAATTTGGAGTAGATTCCGGATCCTTGCTGGTCTGCCAGGACTGGCTGGATAGCTCTTTTTGACAGCAGCTTTGATATTTCTAGCGCTGCTTGTTCCCTTAGACCGGGTGGAATGTCTGAAGGGGCCCTTTTGGTTGAGATGGGATGTGGACAAAGGGAATTTTGTAACCCTCGAATATAATCGACTGTACCCATTTGTCTTGAGTGAGAGAAAGCCAGGCTTCTGGATACAGTGATAATCTTCCCCCGACTGCCTCCAAAGGTGGACAGTCGGGCAGCTCCTCAGGGATGCTGAAAAGGTTTGTCAGAGAGAGTCTCTCTGCTACCTTGATTTTGCAGACCCCCTCTGCCCCTAGGGCGGCGTCTATTGTTGTTCCCCCCTCTGCCTCTAGAGGGGAACTGACTCCGTGCATCAGGCGAGACTCCCTGTGATTTGCGGAACCACATTTCCCCCTTCTGACCCTTGGGATACGGTCTAGAAGGGGTAGAAAACCGGACTCCCACGGCAGAGAGAGTCTTGCCATCCTGTTTGCAACTAGTCAACGTGTCCTTCACCTGAGGTCCAAACAACGCTGAACCATCAAAAGGGGAATTGGTGAAGGATGCCTTGAAAGGGTCCGCAAAGTTACAAAGCCGCATCCAGGCGTGACGTCGCAAAGCTACACCTGTGCCAGCGGCCCTACTCGCCCCATCGGCCGCATAGGAAAGAAGCCGCATGGAGGAGTTGACGATTGAATTCAGGGTTGCCAACTGGGAGTTCATTTTGTCTCGAAACCCCTCAGTTGTTGGATCCTGCAAAGCATCACCCATTTCCTTGAGCATATCTCTCTGAAGGCAGGTGAAGTGACACAAGTAGTTCAGCGAACGCATAGCAAAGGTCGCTGAGGAGAACATCCGCTTACCGCACCTATCCATAGTCCTAGATTCCTTATTAGGAGGATGGATAGGTACCGAAGGATCGGCTAATTCCTTCTTAGTGGCTCCGGCCACCACCATAGCATCAACAGAGACGCCCTTGGATAAGAATTCTTTGTCCTTAGGAGCTGTAATAAACTTTGACGGCCTTCGTGGGGTAGGTTCCACCGTATCAGGGGCTGTCCATACCTTCCTTGCCACCACTTCCATGAGGGGGTCAAAGGGAGGAGATACCCAGGAGGTGGAAGGGCGAGAGCCAAAAGCCTCAAGGTAGACAGACTCGTCCTCTGAAGGGTTAAGGGTGGACCAGTTCCCCCTCTGTCTAAGGATCTCAAGGATGTCTGAAAAGGAGACATCCTCAGAGGAGGACCGTGGGGACCCTTCCGACTCATCCAAGTCGGTATCCGAGGTGATAGACTCGGGGGAGTCTATATGCTTCCTCTTGCATTGTTTCTTCCGAGGGGGTTCTCTGAAGGATCAGGAGAAGCCTCGGAAGAGGAGGATATTCCCAGTGGGGAAACTTGAGACGTTGGCTCTCTACGGTCTGGGACGAGAGGGTGGGTAGAGACCATCGCAGGCACTGTAGAGGGAGGAGCTGAGGGAGCCGACCGTGGAGCAGACACAGGGTCTAACACGCTCCGCATGACCTTGAAGGCGCCCCGATCAGGCGGGGCCGAAGATCCCCGCTCCGAAGAGACGAGGACTCCTCCCGGCACCGAAAGTGACAGCTCCAAGGCCGATGTCGGGGCCGAGCTTACCAGCGCCGAAGCTCCGAGAGGGAGAACGGGCTCGGACAAGGGTCCGATGTCACTCGCCCCCTCGGAGCCGACGAGGAAAGCCCGGCGCGCTCAGATCCCTCCAAGGAGGAGATCGGAGCCGACGACGGAGCCGAAAGTGGAAGTATCGGCTCCGACGCACCGACAGTCACAGCTCCCAGAAGCTCCGGCTCCGAACTCATGGGAATCGGAGGAGGAACTGAGGAAGGGATGGGTATAGCCACTGACCATTGGGTAGGGCTATGCAGTATTTGGGCCAGTGCCTGGGACTTGATAAGTCTGCTCACCACCCTCTCTAAGTCGTGGTCGGACAGTCTGGAGGACCGAGAGGAGTGGGACCTATGGCTCCTCTCTGATAAGAGTGGAGATCCCGGGGCCGAGTGGATAGAGCCAATGGATGGGGATCTCGACCTCTTCCTAGTAGATGGCTCCGACAAAACTATCGGAGCCGTATGAGTCTCGGACCTCTCTGCTCCAGCCGGAGCTGACGTAACAGTTTTAATCTTCGAAACATTGGCTCCAGACAGAGTCGATGTCGAAGCAGACTTAGAGCCACCAGCGGACGGCTCCGAAGCTGGAGCCGACGCCTTGGAAGGCTTAGAAGGTTTTCCTGACGCAGTCTGTCTCAGGGAGCCTTCAGGCTTTAATAAGCCTTGAAGTATCAGTTTATTTTTGCATTCCTGCAGGACTCTTGGACTGAAAGCGTGGCAGACAGAACAAGAGTCCTGCAAGTGCAAAGGTCCCAGGCAATATACACAAGAAGTGTGACCGTCTGTCAGAGACATTTTCTGACAGCACGAGTCACACTTCTTGAAGCCTGAGACCTTGGAGTCTTTAGACATCCTAAAGTGGCTGTAAAACACAGACACACCTTTAATGAAAGGAGAAAACTAAGCCAATCACTCACACAATAAAGTATGACTAAGGGAAAGAAGTGAGGAGGGCCCGAAGGCCTAAGGAAATTAACAGGGGATAAACGGGAAAAAACAATTAGGGGAACCCGAATGAAACTAGGGATAGATAACTAAAAAAAAACTATTTTGAGAAACTATCCTAAAGAAAAATAAGGGGATTTTAGAGTTTTAACAACTATAAAAGGTCACTAACCTGCAGAGCCGGTAGAAACAAGCACCTCGCAGCTAAAGCGGCAAACGAGATCTGGGTATTTACCGCCTAGCATTGTGGGATATAGGGGAGCCTCGAGCCGGTAAAAATAGCTCTCGAGCTTTAGTATTGGTCGAGTCGGAGCAGAGGATCGGCTCCGAACCCATCCAGCAAGAATGAAGGCGAGATTGACAACTTAACATCTACTTTTCTCAGAAAATCCAGTAAGCATATATGGAACTAAACTTGGTGGAATCTGATCCTGAGGAGGAATACACGTTGGTGCCCTAGTCCTACCCAACAAATTTTCGATCCCTGGCTGCTCTGGAGCTGAAGTGGGAGACAATGAAGCTGCCTGTTTCTTTTTTTGGATTTGTCTTGTGTTTTGGCATGCTTCTCAAGATGATTCTTCAGTTTAGAAGTTTCTGGATCTGGAAGTAACCCCTTAAGAATGAGTTTATTCTTCTGGTCTGAAAGAGCCCTCTGGCCAAACCCTTTCAAATCTTGGTCTACAGTGAGGCAAGGAACCCTCAGGAAGACTACACATTGACTGTGAATGTCCTGTGTTGGGATCTTGTGCCAAATACAGGATATATTTCTTAAAACTAGTTTATCCATATCATCTATGAAATGACACTCTAAAAACTTAACACTGGACAGGTACATTCTTAAGATCTTAAATAATAATAATTGTTGATACTGCTATTTCTAACCCAAGATATGGCACACAACAAAAATGTAATTGTGGAACAAATTTCTAATGCTATGAAAATATAAGCTTAACTACAGACTAAATTCCTATTGATATAGCTAAGCAATACACACACAGAACCCATAACTGGCAGGAAGATGTCCCAACAGATGCCGCTTACAAAACAGCTGAAAAGAAAGCTTCAAAGCACAAAATACAGGATTAGGGGCTACACTACTAAGCAGAACTCTTAAATTCAATAAAAATCTGGTGAACAACCATCATTCAGAAAAGTTAGAAAAGTATGAAGTTGAGCACTTGGCGGCCCAGAGCCACATCTGTTTGCCAAGTCAGCACATGAGATCTGGTGTCGCTTAGGGGACAAGTGCATTATGGGAGGGGAAAACGTTTGAAGAGGCTGGAGGCTGAAGCACTGATGTTGCCAAACAGATCTGACAAGTAGCTCTGAGGACCCATCTGTCAGATCGAGCAGACTGAATGAATATGATCTATACATTTCACAAGAGGATGTGTATTTAATTGAAAGCTTGGGCACATCCAGTAAAGTACAGTTTTGTACATACCATAAATGTAGATGTTCGAGTGTATACCCTGCTGCAGTCATCACACTTGGGTTATCCTGCCGTCAGGCGGTCCCCGCAGTCGGCCCGAATTCCAAAGTCTTGGTCCGGCGTCGGTTGCTGTCGCTTCTTCCCCGACGTCAGTGCGCCAGGGGTATACAAGAGGCATCAGATGCCATTTTCTTCAGTTTTTCTTGCCCCAGATGTTAGGTGCCCCCCCAAAAGATGGTCAGTACATAGTACCAATAATAAAAGCTTAGCACAAACAAAACATCCCTCCAGCTATAAGCAAATACACCACAAAGGTTGTATCAGATTTTAAGGTATTGAAAGGTTTTAGTTAGGTCGGAGGGGATGCAGGGAGGGTAACCTGGACTGCAGCAGGGTATACACTCGAACATCTACATTTATAGTAGGTACAAAACTGCACTATGTTCATCGTGTTACCCTGCTGCAGTCATCACATTTGGGTAGAATCCCAAAGCTAAGGATGGGAGGTGGAGTCAAACAGGGTTAGAGGAGGCTAGAAGGCCCTGCAAAACTGCAGTGGCGAAGCCAGTTCTAGTCTTAGAGTAAAGTGGTAAGTGGTAGTGTTTGGTGAAGGTGTGTACTGAACTCCAAGTTGCAGCTTCCAGAATATCCTTGGTTGGCACCCCCCTGAGGAAGGCTGTAGATGTAACTGCTGCCCTGGTGGAGTGGGGCCTTATGCTAGCAGGAACTGGTTTTCCATGATGGGTGTAGCAAAAATGTATGCAATGTCCTATCCATTTGGAAATGGTCTGTTTTGAGATAGCCTTTCCTTGTGATGCTGTAGCACAGGATACAAAAAGTTGGTCAGATTTTCTGAAAGCCTTAGTTTTATCCAAGTAGTAACGTAATTGCCTGTGAATGTCCAAGGAATGCAGGAGTCTTTCTCATTTGTTCTGTGGATTTGGAAAGAAGGTGGGTAAGTGGATGGTTTGATTTAGAGCCACACTGGATACCACCTTTGGCATAAAGGAGGGGTTAGTTCGTAGAGAAACTCTGTCTTGATGAAAAATGAGGAAAGGCTCTATTGCCATTAGTGTCTGTAGCTCTGAGACTCTTCTGGCTGAAGTAATTGCTAGCAGCAGGGCAGTCTTCCATGATATAAACTTTAAGTCAGCTGAGAAAGCTGGCTCAAAAGGTGGCAGCGTAAGTTTTTCCAGAACAAAATTTAGGTCCCAAGTTGGTGTTGGCGCTCTCCTGGGAGGCCTAATGTTTTTTTGCCCCTCTGAGATACTGCCTTAAAATTGGATGTGAAAATAAGGGAGGATCCGTGTTGTAGTGAGCTGAAATAGCGGAGGCGTGGATTTTAATAGATGAAAAAGAAAGTCCTTTGTGTAACATCTCAGTTAAATATTGTAGAATCTGAGGCATGTCCGGCTGAAGGGTATTTTGGCCTTTAGCTTGGTTCCAGGCGCAAAATCTTTTCCATTTGTCTGAGTAGGCTTTCCTGGTGCTGGGCCTCCTGACCTCCAGAATGACATCCATAACAGCCTGTGAAAGAGGGGCTGGCTGGTTGCTTAGGTGATGTGCCATGCAGCCAAATTTAAGGTTTTGAGCTGGCTGTGTAGAATCTGACTGCCTTGCTGTGTGAGTAGATGAGGAATTTGTGGTAAAATCCATGGTGGGCCATGTTCCTTTGTAATGGGTACCAGTGCTGGCGTGGCCAGTCCAGGACAATGAGTATCATATTCGAGGTCTCTGCATCCTGACTTTCAGCAGCACCTTTGTGAGAAGGGGGCAATGGAGGAAAGGCATATACTGTCAGCATTTTCCAACTGAATGAGAGTGCGTCCACGTTCCAAGCTTGATGGTGAAATGTCCTTGTGCAAAATTTTGAAAGCTGATAGTTTTGGGGGCTGGCAAACAGGTCTATGTCTGGGCGCCCCCATTTTTGAGTTATCATTGCAAATACTTGTGGATCCAGTTTCCACTCGTGGGGATTCATGATGTTTCTGCTTAGGTCATCTGCCAATGTGTTCTTTTTTCCGGGCAGGAATTGAGCTTGTAATTGAACTTGGTAAGCCAGTGCTGTGTTCCACAAGGTCATTGCTTGCCTGCACATAGGGTAGGAGTGTGTACCCCCTTGTTTGTTTATGTACCACATTACTGTGGTGTTGTCTGTCCTTATTATAAGCTGTCCTGGATGTAAGAGGTCCTTGAAGGCTGTCAGAGCATTCTGTACAGCTAGCATTTCTTTTTGAAAGATGTGCAGATTCCTTTGATCTGCAGTCCATATGCCTTGAACGCACCGTCCCGCCATGTGTGCCCCCCAGGCATAGGCCGATGCATCTGTTGTCATAGTTTGCCTGGCTGGGGGTAAGGTGAAAGGCTGACCCTTGTTGAGGTGACATGCCTGTGACCACCATAGAAACTCCTGTTGTAGGCAGGGAATGAGAGGTATCATTGTTTCCAAGCTGTGGCTGTGTTGAGTCCATATGCTTTTCAGGTACCATTGTAATTTCCTCATATGCAGTTTTGCAAATGGTATTAGTAGTATGCAAGATGCCATGAAGCCCAAGGCCTGCAAAAATTTTCTTGCAGGGAGTTGGGTCTTTGTTGCCACTTATTTTGAAGTATTTAGCCCATTGATTTTGTGGCAAGTTTGGCATTCCTTTTATCCTTGGCAAGGTGTGGAAATGGAATCTGTATCCTTGTGAGATGTCTAGGAGCCATTTGTCCTTTGTGACGATGTGCCAGTTGTCTATAAAAAATGCTAATTTTCCTCCCAAGGGAGCTGCCAAGAGATTTTTGCTTGGCAGTTTGAGGTTTAAGTCATCGTGTTTGTCTTCTAGTAGTTTGGGACCTGTCTTCTCCTCCCTTCTGTGTTGCAGTGCCCCATTGGCGAGGTTTGTAAGGGATTTGTGCTTGTCCTCTGCCCCTTGGGCGTCTGTATTTACCCTTCTGTGGTCTGTCAGAAGCTGGAAAGGACCAATTTTTTGCTGGCCAATTTCTGCTGAAGCGTGGGGGTTGTACCTGTAAGAAATCTTTGAACGTCTGCATAGATTTTGCCTTATCCTCCATTTTCATTAAAACCTCTTCGGCTTTAACCCCAAATATGACATCCTGCTGTAAGGGTGCATCTAGTAACTTTGCTTTAACATGATCAGGCAGAGTTTGTTCCTTTAACCAAGCATGCCTACGTATAACAGACCCAGTAACAGCTGCTCTACAGGAAGCTTCCAAGGAATCAAATCCACATTGTAAAGTATGTTTGCCCACCTGTTCAGCTGCATGCAACAGATCCTGCATTTCTTTGAATTCAGACTGTTGAGGGTGCGTGCTCATCTTTTGTTTTATTTGAGACATTAGGAATTGCTGGTATTTCAGCATGTGAAATTGACAATTTAGTGCTCTCATAGCTAGAGTAGCTGAGGTGTAAACCTTCTTCCCCCACCTAAATAGTGCTCTGGAGTCCCTTTCAGAGGGTATAGGATTTTTAGCCATAGAAGCCTTAGCCCCTTTGGGACCCTGGGAGATTGTCTCTGGATCAACAACAGGGCTTTTGTAAAGGAATTTGTGTGAGTCAGGCACTCTATAATATCTATCTGGTTTGGCTGGAGCAGGAGGCAGAGAATCTGGATTTAGACTAGATTCTAAGTAAACATCATCCACAATGTCTAAAACTGGAGGGATAGCAAGTGGTCTGTGCTGGGGGAGTAAAAGAAACTCTCGGAGCCTTTTCTTTGAGTCGGAGTAGTCCTGACCTTCCCAGTGGAAATGTTCCCTCATGGTATGTAAGGTTTCCCCAAAGGAATAGTCTTCAGGGGGAGAAGCTGAGGGAATGGAATCTTCAGCATCAGAATCTTCATAAGGGGGAAAGGAGTAATCATGTTCCTCAGAGGAGCCTGAGGAAATAGACACTTGATCAGAGGAGGCATAATCCTCCTCTTGTCTAGGCCTTTTGTCTGGGGGGGTGGGGGGTGGGAACCCCTGATTAAAGAAATCAAATCTTCAGCCATTTTAAGCATCTGTTTCTTAGGCATGGGGCCTTGAACTGGAGACTGATGTGCAGTCTTTTTGGTTTTAGAGGAGTCTTAAGCTTAGCATAAGATTTTATGGTGAGAGTAGTCGGTCTGAAGACACCTTCTGTAACCGAAAGTTATTCCGCAGCACCGGCTTCTCCTTCTGCAATGCTGTCGGTAGGGCCTAAAGAAAAAGGCTGCATCGGCCTAGAACTCTCTGCTTGAGAATCCAAAGTGGTCTGGGGTTCCAATTCTGCGGTCGTCAGGGGCTGTGTAGGCGCCTCACTAAAAACCGGAGAACCAGCGACCAGCCCAGCCGGGGCCTCAGAGTCTGGCTTAGATCTAGGCTGCCGGTCTTTATCTTTGCGCTTTTTATGCACGCCGGTAGTCGGTTGCTCCGACGGCATAGTGTAAATTTCCTACCGAAGTAGTGTCGTGTGAAATCAAAGCGTCGCTTTATAGTTCGCTTATTGAACCTAGCACAAAACCGACAACCAGTGACGACGTGGTCTGGGCCTAGGCAAGGTATACAATAAGAATGAAAGTCTTTATGGGATATTTGCTTCCCACAAGAAATGCAATTGTTAACTTTTTCTGACATCGGACTGAGGCAAGAAAAGGTTCCCCAACGGGGTACTTAGCTTTGAAGACTCCGGACTGAAATTCGATTAGAAAATCTCAGGTGTCAGCCAACCGGCACTTGCGAACTGCTTCTGCTTCGGGTACCGCGCGGCAAGAAAGACTGAAGAAAATGGCGTTGGATGCCTCTTGTATACCCCTGGCGCACTGACGTCAGGGAAGAAGTGACAGCAACCGACGCCGGACCAAGACTTTGGAATTCGGGCCGACTGCGGGACCGCCTGATGGCAGGATAACCCAAGTGTGATGACTGCAGCAGGGTAACACAATGAACATCTACTTCATATCGTGCGCCACTAATAAAACAAGATAAAGTTGCAAGGTAAGGAAGTAAAACGGACATTGGCATTTTCATACTAACCTGTTCAAAGATAATAATTTAAAAAATGGGTAGTGGAAGTGATTAAAAAGTTATTAGGGAAGAAATTTCTTCAGAAGGAATAGCTACTGAGCGAGACAAAATGAAAATTGAGTTAAAAAACAAAAGAGGCTGCTGATTAGCAACTATTTTTTGATAACAAAAAAAAAAAAAAAGCTTGTACTTAGTACATGTGTGCTGTTTGTATTACATCAGCTAGAACTTTCCCCCAAAGCCTCCCCTGAAAATGGGTAGACACTACCTAGCTGGAACTTCCCAGTAAACAAACACAAAAATAATTTTAGCATAATGACTTAGGCAACAGAAAGTATGGAAGAAAGTGACAGATCAGGAAGATTTTGACAGTATTTTAAGAGGCAGGGGAAGTACCAGTGTCTTGGAAGAAAGCTGTGATGGCTGTATTACCCAAACAGGGCAAAGACTGTTCAAACCCTGCTTCATATAGACCAATTTAAATTTTAAACCATGATTAGAAAGTGTGTGTGTCTATACTAGTTAGGAGAATGGCAAAGGTATTGCCAAACACTGATATAGATCTGGATCAATGTGGTTTTGTGGAAGAAATGTAAACATCTGACATTATTTCTCATATCATTATAGTTCCGTTAAAGTATGATTTTTAGGAAAACCATATAGAACATTATTACTCTGCTACAACGATGATCCAAGAAATAAGAAAGTAGGATTTTGGATGAAGGTCCTTAAGGAGAATAATAACCATACAGAACATTACACTCATAGCAGTAGAATGTATTCTATGAACTAAGCCAACATGGGAAAGGAAAAGGGAGATTTTACCAATAGAGATGACTGCAAGTAGGGATACATAAAGTGGGCAAATGGGAGCTGACATTTACTGAAGAAAATTAGTAAAGGAATCAAGGTATTGGGAGGGGAGCAACAATTAGGAAGAGAAGGTTAGAGTGGGATGAGGCCAAGCAAAGTTTGGACTGTAGGTTAGAGAGACCGGCTTCCATACCAAGAACCGATACCAGACTAAAATGCAAAGAGTAAGGGGTAGGTGAATGCTAAGTAAAAGACCAGTTATGGCGAAGTTTTTAGTTGAGTCTAGAGTCTAAAACAGAAGCAGCTGTTAAAAAGGGATAATTAGAAGTCTATATAAAATACTGCATGACAACTATAAGAATCACAGAATAAAAAAGACTGGAAAGCGACACTAGAAAGGCAATTTACCAAGGGACAATGGGAAGGCCAGCTGTATGGTTCCCAAGTATGCAACAAAGACCAGAAGGCTTAGGATTTTTGCTTGGAAGTGTTTGTACAGATACTTTTATACCCCAAGAAGACTTGAGAATTTTCCTTAGGTAGATGCTCCACAAGGGAAGACTGGTTACCCTGTAGAATCACAAATCTGGCTCACCCCCTACCACTCAACTCTTACCACCGGGACGGATGGACAAATGAGCTGATTGGGCTTCATGGGCAGGAAGGAGTTAGAAAATGTGCCCAAGGACTCCTGGTTCTCCTAAGAATGTTTAGCACTCAGCCAAGCAGATTAAGTGGGACAAACGATACAGGTATTGGAGACATCTAGCTATATCGAACAGGAGAATCAAAAGAAGGTTCTCTTACAGAAATCAAAGTGGAGTTGTGACTATAACTTGCCATAAATGTATTATGTGCAAGTACATTCACTAACTGAACCCTCCCCCCAGTTTTTTACTATAGAAGGCGCTGTTACTTGGTGGCTGCCACTTCAGTTAAGATTTTAGACCTACAAGCTTTGATGAGCAGAACATTTCTAGTTTTACATAAGGACAAGGATATCCATCCACATCACTCCATCTGTCAAGTAATTTACTTACCTCTGGCTTTCCTAATCACAAAATAAGGGAGAGAACAATGTGGATGTGCATACACAGCTGAAATTAAGTTTAGAAAGACAGACCAGCTATCTGTAATCATGGTTAAAAGGCATGTATGGAAAACTAGTTATAAACAGGAACTCTATAAATGAATTGCCCATTGCATGTGTTGCTGCTAAGCTCATTCTTCTAAATCCACTGCAAGTCACTATAGCATTTCTTGGGGGTGGGAGTCCTCAGGCCACTACAACTTAGGGTCACCTGTAGTGTTAGGGCAGGAGCTGCTTCTGTCATCTTACAAGGCTTGCTATCCAGAATCCCTTTTCCTACTGCCAACCATCCTCTGTATGACTAAACTGAGAATCCTCCCATGTGTGATCACTGCAAAAGTGAATTGTATGATGAACACAGTACATTTATTTTAGAAACTTGCAATAAATGTAAATGGAGTACATTGACTGTTGCAGTCCACAGTTCCCTCCCACCTTCCCTCTTATCTCCCCTATCAGAGCTCCCTCCATCTTTGACCATACCATAGGAGGAAACTGATGACTATAGGTATGAACCAGTGACACACGAGTTTTCCCCTCCTGGTACACTTAGGCTCTACTGTCACATGTCTTTTCACTTGGCTCTGTCAGGGCAAGAAAGATCTAAAGATGGTGTTAGCCGATCTCCTACTGATAACCTTACATGTCAGCGAGAGGGCACTGGCCAAAGCTTTAGAACAAACTACTTAGAAATTGTGATGGATGGTTATTCAAACAGTGAACAATGTAATTAACATCTGTATGACAAACTTGCCATACAGTACAGTTGTGCGAACACATCAACATAACAGCGGATGTCTGAATACACTATCATGAATGCACAGTAATTCATTGTACATGGGAATTAGCAGAAATATGTCATGCCATACAGAGTTTCAGACCTTTAGGTCATTGTCAGAACAGGGCTGATCGCCTCCCTACACCAAGGAGGTAAGCTGGATATCGGGCAGAAAATGGACAAACTACACCACATTTATCACATTTTTGTGTGAAGGAGAAACAGTTGTCACACCAACAAACATGCCCATCATTCTAGGCCTGTAGGGAAATTTTAAAGCAAGCCTAAAGAAAGCACCCTCCCCTTCCACTACCCAGGACTACAAAATAGAGAGGGGAACAGAAGACAGAGCCATAAGCAACCCGCCTCCTCCAATACACAGACTTGGGTTATTAAGGGAATCTATAACTGCCTGTACTACAGCAATGATAACATTGACAGTAGAAGTTAAAATAAAGGTAATTGCTCACACAAATGTATCATGTTCATCACAATTACTACCACAGTACAATTTAACATACATGTGAAAGGTACCATAACAGTGCAGACCATGACAACGGTCCAAAGGTGGGACAGCAAGCATGCCCTGCAAGACTGCAGTGGCATATCATACTATATTCCTAGGATAATAACCTAGTTTGTCATGCTTGAAGGAGGCATGACTGACAGTCCAAGTATCTGCTTCACTGATGCACTCTAGGCTAAGGCATTCCAAAAGCAGTCTGCTGAAAAGAAAGTGGCGTAAACCTTGACCTATCCTAACAAAGCTTTTTCACAGCAGTCAAAGTATATAAAAAAAAAAACTGCAATTGTATTACCTGTCAAAAACTTTACATCTTTTATCAAGAAAAATAACCAGTGTTCATTCTATCACTCACTTCTTGACTTTATTACAATATATTGTACTATAGCCTACTAATTTATTTTACTTTTATTTAACTCATGAAATACTGGACAAACTCATTTGCTCATTTTATTTATACCATTTTTTTCTTTGATGCATTACTGCAGAAGCAAACTATTCACATTAACAAAGCAAATAAATCTGAGACCACATCCTCTAATCCCTCATTTTATCCTTCTCCATTTGTTTACTTACATCATTAATTTTGATAAGCATTTCTAAAATATTCTAGCAAGTTTCCCATATTGTGATGCTAAGTTTCAACAAGTACTTCCATCCAACACTAAATTTCTCTTCAGTGTTCAAGCAATCATGCCAGACATATCATTTGACAGCACAATGTTGGAACCCTGTCTCTCCATCATTCCACAGATAATTACAGTAATTTCTCAATATTAAGTCATCTTCCAAAACATGTGTAATCTAATTTTGTGGCCTCTATGTTCATTATACATTTTAAGCAAAGAAATAAACTGAGTGTACATCTTGCACATTATACTCAAGTCATACTGCTAGTATTCTTGCAACCTTCATTATGTTAACTTTACTGGCATCATCAGCTGTCCCATATAGTCTGTCCACCAGAAACTTAAAAGGCTGACCAGGTATCTACCACCATTTTATTTATAACTATCTGAAAGGCCATCAACACAGAATGCAATGAATATAGTAATTTTATATATCAAGCTTGACATTTAAGGCACATTACACAATAAAGAATAATTAACATTCAAAAATATCAATGATAATTGGTCATTTACCCCTCCCTATGTACACGTTGCAAATCAAGCATTACTCACTGGGAAAAAGTCCTACAAGTATTTATTTATTTTACATTTGTTTACTGGATGATGTCCGGCTGGGCTGGGTGCCCATTTCCAGTGGAGACGGGGGGAGAAAAGCTCCAAGAACAAACATTGTTAAAAAATACAGACATGATTAAGAACACACAAATCGCAAATTTTAAGTATTACCAGTTAACATAAATGCCAAGTTTGTAAACATAGTTAGCATCTAAGAACTGACAAAGAGTTAGATGATAAAACACTACAGACTAACATTTAATAAATTTAGTTTGCAGTATCATGATGCATTACATGGTGGGTATAGGAGATGCTGAACAGGTTGAAGACTGAGAAGCATAACTTAATAAAATAAGAGGGAGACAGAAGCTGATGAAGTGTTGGGAGAAAGGGGCACTAAACTGTACTCAAGTCAGTAATTCTGCAATGGGAAGAAGCATGTCTAACAGCATTAAATGTATTGAGATTTTTAATAAAATAAACTTGAACAGACCTACCAACTTGCCCACTTCTACTTCTGGCATGTTACTGTTGCACAATATGCCCCATAATGACAACAATAAAACAAATTCACTTTATAGGTTCTTGGAAGTTACAAGGCAAACCGGTCCTAGAGCCCTTACAAGCCTAGCCATATTTACTCCGAGCTGCCCCAATTGCCAGTCGTTAGGTGAGTGAAGTTCACAGAGTTAAAGGTCTATGGTAGTTAATACTGACATCCTCTGTCCAGGAGGGACATGGGCACTACCCCAGAAGAGAATCTGTGGTCACCCATCCATTGATCTAAGTTGTTTCTGAAGATGGTCAGGGAGAGGCTCTGTTTCACGAGCTGGAAGCTTGCTCCAGAGAATTGGCAGTCTCTGGGAGATTTATCTACATCTCCAGCATGACCTGTTCATGTCATAGGCTAGTTTAAGATCCCTGGAGCAAGTGACCTTCCTACAGTTTGATTTACAAATGTGTAGCATTTCCATCAGGGCTGGGTCAGAGACTGCCCTGTAAGCTACGCACACAGGTCACCACTTAACCTGTAGGAGACCAAATAAAGTGACAGGACTTTGTCTTTCCAATAAAGACTTGTTTTGTGTAGCCTGTAATTTCTTGGTGAAAAACCTCTGTGGTCTCTACAATTGTTGCAGGTGTCCGGTGAGGTACACTCAAGAGGGAGCATTGTACTCCATTATTGGTCTGATGAGGGCAGAGTATATTGGAATTATAACATTCCTCGATCTAGATGTGAAGCTTTCACTTATAAGATGTGTTACATACAAGAATTTCCTTACTACTGTGGATATGTGATGGTCAAAGTTCTGACTGCTATCAACCAGAGTACCCAGATCATGTACCACTGGGTCTACACTTAGGGAGGTGCTGTCTATGATGTAATTAGTAGGGATGTCGGCTTCCTCAAAAGGAATAATAATGCATTTTTTTGCATTTGGCTTTAATCTGTGGCTTTGGCACCAATCATCTGTCTGCATTAACCCTGTCTGCAGTATATTCTTATTGTAACAATTGTTAATGTCTGTTATGTACTTCGCAGACGACAAAGATTCTAGTTGTCTACTGATGTACTATGTTCTTCATCTGTAACTATGTTTGTAATTGTTAATTGCTATGTCAATCAAATTGTTAATTGCTATGTAAATCCAATGTAACTACTGTCTATATATTTTAACTGTGGAGCTTTTCTCCCCAGGCCTCCACTGAAAATGGACCTACGTCCAGTTGGACACTCCTGGTCAACAAATGTAAATAAATATTAACACTGTTGGAGCACTCAATGATTGCTCCCAATTTGCAATCATCAGCGAACTTAGTCACAGGCTGCCCAAGTTTGCCTGGACTTCTGAGAAATTAATTCCTAACAGTAAGGGGCTCAACACAGTACCCTGTGGTATGCCATTGGTGACTGGTCTTTTGCTAGAGGTGAAGTCACCCATTTTGACAGTGTGTCCTGTCAGTGAGTCAGTTCGCTACCCATCTGGTAACATATGTAGTTACTTCCCAACTGGGAGAGTTTCTTTAATACCCAAGAGGGGGATTGTGTCAAATGACTTGGATAGGTCAAGACAGGCTGTATTGCATTGTCTTTCCCTTCTCTGGGGCCTTGGTGACTTTCTCGAAGAAGTCTACTATGTTTAACAGGCATTATCTATCTTTAACAAATCTGAACTGGGCTGGGTCCAAAGTTTGGACATTACCCATCTTCTTAAGGTCTCTAACAAAATGATTCTTTCCATGGTCTTGCAGATGAGGTTAGTCAAGCTTATGGACCTATTATGCCCAGGGTTGGCTGATGGTGGCCCTTTGTGCATAGGGATTACTGTTGCTATCCTCCATTCCTCTGGAACATAGTCAGTTCTCTGGCTGTGGTCAAACAGGGATCCAAGTGGGTCTGCTAGGTCATGTTTTACATTGTTTAAAAGGTAATTTATGATGTTGTCTGTTCCATTGATACTGTTTTTTTGGTCTTGGAAAGCATCGATATGACCTGCTCTTGAGATACCAAGCTGAGGAATGGTTGCAAGTGTACTTTTGTGGGATTTGGGGGGGGGGGGGTGAAGTTTTCTCCAAATCTGTCAGCTAGCAAGTTGGCCATTACCTACAGTTGAGTATGGGTGGTGCCATCCACAACCAGTTCAGTGCATAGCTGAAAATTCCCTTTTAGATTCTGAATGTAGTTAAACAATGTATTGTGATTATCCTTAGCTAGCAAAGCTACTTTTGTTTCATAATTTGCTTTTGAGAACTTGACAAGATCTCCAATTTAAGCTAGAAAAGGATTTCTTCCTCTGCCAAGCAAGTTCCTTCTTGTTCTTGGACAAGAGTTTCTCTTTCTCTTGCTGTTGATAGCCTGTTTATACTAGTGATTCACCAGGTTGGCTTGCTTTTTCAGCAAGACCTGGTTTTAATCCGGTCAGATACAGCCGATTCTATACAACTGCTTAAGTGGTTATAC
Organism: Protopterus annectens; assembly: GCF_019279795.1. Taxonomy (NCBI): domain Eukaryota; kingdom Metazoa; phylum Chordata; order Ceratodontiformes; family Protopteridae; genus Protopterus; species Protopterus annectens. The sequence goes on along the minus strand of NC_056725.1, from coordinate 539,876,284 downwards.
AGGGCACTGACGTACACCTCTGCACAGGAGTCTGTGTTATCTGCATTTGAGGGGGCTTTGAAACTTCTCATACTTGTACTTAGTACAAGGTAATTTATCTTTGAAAAATTCTTAAAGCATTTTTGAGCTTCATGGGATATCTGGTCTTATAATTACATCGAAAAAGACTGACATATGGTCTGATCACACAGGGGTGGGGAAGAGTGGCGGGTGTTGTGAGGTGCATTGCTCTCCCATGTCACGTCCAGGACATCTGAGCCTCTTCTGGGTGTGCTGACTAGCTGTTTCAGAGCACTTGCATTCAAAGTCTAAGAAGCTCCGAGACAGTACGTTTGTGGTTGTGTAGGTTTCCAAGTTAATGGTAGGATTATTAAAAATCAACCATAAGTAAGGAGCTGGGCTGTATGGCAAGTGACTTCAGTAAGTCCAGGTATGCAATATGATTTTCCTGTTTCATAGTGGGGGACCTACAGCTAGCTATGATGTGGTAGAGGGCTTTGCCTATAGTTAAATTGGACACGTAGCTCAAGACAGTCATACTGTTTGACCAATCTCAAGACATACTTATCCTTAATGAAGATGGATACACCTCCTCTTTTGGTTCTTTCACGCTCAGTTTGTGGTCTGAACGTACGGAAGGCATTGTAACCTTGCACAGCTGGGGTGCTTTCCGCACCTTCGAACCATGTCTCTATGACTCTACAGACAGCAGCATCGTCCAAAGTGGGGAGTGCAGTTTCTTGTTTAGACTCCCAGCATTAAGCTGCAATGCCTCGAGTTTATCTAGAGAGGATTTTGTTATGTTGGGAGGTTGGTTATTTTGACACTGCCTAAAAAAAGCACAACAGGGGTGGCTAATGCCTTTGCTAGTATCAGAAAGCCTAGAGGAGAGAGCTGCAGACCATCTTTGGCAAAGCAGAGTGGACTGTTGACCATGACTTTCCAGGCTGACAGATACTGGATCCCCTGGGACTGGTATCAGAAGCTAAGCCAATTGTTGAAGTCCATCATTTTTTGCTTGTATTGTGGCATCATCCTTGGAGAAGGCAGAATGCTGCTTAAGGTAAGGCTTACACCTGCTTGTGACATTCAGTCTGACAGTTCAGTCATATCTCTCTTCATACAGTCCAGTGAGGTATGTCTCAAGTCATTCACCCTCACATGGACTATTATGGAATCATACTGGTACTTGTAGTTAAGTGATTTGAGTGCTTGAGTGACTTGACGGATCATGACACCTGACAGGCAGCAAACAGTAAGCTGCTCCTTATCCAGCCTGGTGAAGGAAACATCCGTGTGTTTCACAATGGAGTCACCTATGACCAGTAGATTAGTTTTTGTGGTGTTACGCCGTACAGGCTTATTTGTTGAGGCACTGGTGTGTGTGTGTGTGTGTGTGTGTGTGTGTGTGTGTGTGTGTGTGTGTGTGTGTGTGTACGCGTGTGTGTGTTTTTGTTGTTTTTTGCAATATTGTATGTAAGTGGTTTCCATTTGTGAGGCCTTTGATCTTCTGGTAAGTTACTAATAAACCCACATATGTGGAGGTACTCGTGTCGTGTCCTAATTTAGTGCGGGAAGTGTGTGTGTGCTGACAACCTGTCTGGCATTCGATTTGTCCTTATGTGAGAGTCTTGCTCCAATTTCATAGTGTAACTACATCCCTCACAAATTACTTATTTTTTTCAGGAGTAAGTGGTTGTCAGTAAACGAGATAATTGCTACGTTGCCTCAGTATGACCAGGTTTATCAGGCTGGCCAGAGAGATAATGAGAAACTGCTAAGTGAAATGAAAAGAGGATGCAGTGTTTACCTTCTGGTAAACAGGTTCAGCAGTAGGATGTGTTGATAGAAGTGTCTCATACTTGCCTGTCACAGTTTTAAGTATCTATCATTATTAATTTTAGTGCGACTCAGGAAAAGAAAATACCAGTTTCTGATCCCCAAACTGTTCTTAAATAAAACTGGTTCTATGGGAAGGTTAAGTTTTCCTTTACTTTATACAGGAATTTACAAGGTATGTTGTCTAGTCTCATTTTTACTTTTATTTGCAACTACAGTTATGCCTGTATTATGTGAGGAATGTCTCCCCATACGTCTATAGCAATGTCACAGATATATAGTTATTTTGAAGTTTATACAAAATTTATGAAGTACATTTGCTATGCTGCAGTGCAACTGTTCGATCACTTCACTGACTGTTGCCAGGAAAATGTTTTACTTCCATAAATGAAAATAATATAAAAAGTATCACACAATAAATAAATAACCGCATAACAGCAAAACCTCATGACTGGGTGTGGGTAAAATTGTTGGCTTACTTATGAACACTCATGGGTCACTACTAAATTAGCACATCTAATTTTCAAACATTCGCTTTCTCCAACTCATTTTTAATATTTCTCATCTTCAAAGAATCCTCTCCTTGTTCCCTTATAAAGGTTACTAATTCTGACGTGTGCATAAAGCTATGGGCCAGATTCAATAAAGTGTACATGAGATGTATTCAAGAACAGTCTGTGCTTTCTAGTTACTCGAAGATTGCACTAAGTGTACATGTAGTCTACACTTTGCAGTAGCCTTTACAAATCTCTGTCAATATTTAAAGCTGCAAGAATATCAGTAGGAAAACTAAAATTAGGAAGAAGAAGGTGAGAGTTATGTCTGTTCACTCAGAAAGATGTAGGCGTCATTGAATCTTGGGGTAAGTCTTCCCTACTGTTATCCACTTAAGTGATGCATTTGGTGCTTTTTAACCTATTTCAATTGCCCTTGTTTTTGTATTTAAGAACACTAACATCATAAATGTAAATTTTTCCTTCTTTGCGGTACTGACAGTACTGAATAAGATTAGGCCTTCCTCATTAAACTTCACCACTGTTTTCCATCCATAAACATGTAGCTAAAATCAATTTCTCATTAAATACAAGAATCTCCAATCTTCTACCATTCTAAGTGTGTGTATACTGGTGTTAACAATGGATTCCATGATCAATAATTTTAAAATCTGTGGGACTTTGTCAAAGTACAACAGACTCAAATCATGGTAAGCTTCCATTCATCACAAACGTGCTGGCTCACAGGTTCTTAGTTTACCCAGCAAGCAATCAGCTCAAAAAAAAAAAACATACAGCTCACACTGGATGTCTTTACCCTATAGCTTATGCAGATAAAACTCAAACAATTTCTGCACAATAATTAATATTTCATCTTCAAGTGCACACTTCTTACATGCCATAATAAACACGCTTCACACAGTGCTTATACAGCAAATGGAGTAAAAACACCAGTGTAGCAAAATGCAGTCTGACACCATCATAAAAACCACAACGAAACACTTCTGGCAGCACAGACACAATTTGTAAGTTCTCAATGTTCCAGCTTAAGTTTTGTATTGCAGTTGCACATCACATAAAAATGACCTTAAACCACTGTGGAGATACCACTTAGGTGCCACTTCACAGCTCTTTCATCTACAAATTGTCACTGATTTGATTGTTCCTCCATTAAAAAGAAAAATTTCTTACAGCACAATCAGTCATAACACAAACAATACAGAAACAGTCATCCTTCAGACCATAACTCTCAACCTGCACACATTGAAAACAGTACAAAGGCCCTTGAAAAGTAGGTACATCAAGCCAAAAATTTGGCTAACCAATTAGCAAAAAAATGAATACCAAATAGAGTACAATTCTTCCCACCTCCAATAGGAATGTAGAATACTATTCAAACACGTGGTTAAAAAAAGTGTGACAAAATGAAAGAAAAATGTAAGTGCATTAACAGGAAAGCGGTGTAAAATCTGTAGACGTTAATAAACTATACTGCAAAATTATACTAAAATAATTTATTTTTGCTTCAGGAAAGGGGAGACACAAGATGTTTTCTCTCTATTTAAATTATTGCTCCCCACTGCCAGTAGTATGTTTTTTTTTTAAACATCTCAATTGAATTATCACTTGTGACATAAGCAAATTTACATTTATATAAAAGTAATCAAACTGTATTAACACTATCCGCGGTGGTGCAGTGGTAGCGTTGTTGCCTCACAGCAAGAGGTTCTCCAGTTTGATTCTCGGCTGGAGTGCGGGGAGTGCCTTCTGTGTGGAGTCCGCATGTCCTCCCCACAGTTGGGTGGGCGTTCGAAAGACATGCGTAAATGGGCGTGCCTTTGTTGAAGGTTGAACGTTCGAGCTGGCACCTCGGCGTTTGTGAAAATCTACTGCCAATCATTAGCGGACCGGAGTTCCGCTGTGGAGACCCCTAACCATGAAAAGCCGAAAGACAAACAACTATCAAACTGTATTAACAAGTTCAAGTTTACAAACATACTTCACATATACTGCTATACATTACATAAATTAAAAAAAAGGCAGGATTTGAACAGACATCTTTATTAAACCATCTCTTATGACATAGGCAATCATACATTTATGTAAAAGAAAACAAACCACACCAACACAATCCTTAGTTGCAAGCATTTTACATCACAAACCATAGTGATGCACACCCAGCTGCAAACACACATCACTTATAATCTACCAATGATTTTCAGTCAAACATTACATAGCTCATTTAAGTCCTACCTTCTTTAAAACCTCATTCCTCCCCTGCATGTACTTTTCCCACAATTCCCACTTTTGTCCTATGTAGTTTGCTCCTACCCTTTACTAAAGATCTCAATTCCAGTTGTTTTATCTCTATTACTATATTCACTACTTCTAGTATAGTTGGTTTAGATTTTGATTTCCATTTTCTAGTAATTGTTTTTTGGCATCCAACATAACCATGTCTAGGCAATTCCGATTTTGTATCATAGGTCAGAAAAATCATATCCTTCGTCACACCAATCCGCCTACCCAGCATCTCCGACAGTGCATTCCACAGGGAATCCTTAAAGTCTGCCAACTCCCCGCTCTCCCAGAAAATATGTTCCCAATTACCTTTTTCTTCCCTGTCACACCTCCAACATTTGCTGTCTACCTGAGGAAAATTTCTGTGGAGTGTACTTGGGGTATAAAAATATCTATGTAAATATTTCCAAGCAAAAATCGCAAATCTTCTAGATTTTGTGGCTGCCAGTAGTGTCTTATAGTGTGGTTTTGTATGTGCTGAACAGTTTAAAAACTCAAGTGTGACTAGGGGGATTAAGAAAACTGTGTGAAGTGGTAAATCAAGCCGCAAAATAGGGACATCCTGTGCAGGGGTACATCAGGCCTGAAAATAGGAGCTTTCCTTCAAAATAGGGACAGTTGAGATAACGGTTTGTAATATATGGGAAGCAGATAAGTGCAGGGGCCCCTTTTATGCCAGTGAAGAACCTATTCCTTGGGAATTCAGACATCTCTAGTTTAATTCTCTAGGCCACCTCTTTGTTGGATTCAGACCATAGCTCTCAAAATGCTCCTAATTTTGCCTCACACTTCTGGTCCGCTTCTTGTAAAATGTGTTGTTTTCTGGCAAATCATGAAAGACTGCAATCACTAACTGGCATGTAATCAAATTTGAGTTCATAACCTTTAGAAAATACATGCTAATGTAAAATCTGTTATTCTAGTCCCTTTCTAGTTAAACAAAAGAAATCTTTAAAGTCACCCTCTCATTTTCAGACTTTGCCCTCCATTACTTTTGGTTTTGTCCCTGACTCGAACTAAAATTTTGAGAGTTATGGTTCAGTCTTGAAGTTCCAGTTTAACTTTTTGCTCCTAACAATACATAATCTAATTACTAAATGAAGTCTCTCAAATATCTATCCAGATTTACTACATAAAATGCTCTTTTCCTTCCCATCAAACACCTGAATTTTGTCCATTCCATTCCTCTTTCACCTCCACTAAGCTAGAAGAATCACCCAAACTTGCATATCAAGTCTACATTACCTCTTGAATGGATGAAGCAGTAATTCCTTTGACTTGGCCACTGCTTGTCGAACAATCTTTCGACGTGGCTGGGAAAGCCAGACTATATTTTAATGTGTCACTTGTACACACACACTGACTGCGTCCATAAACTGCAAACTTTGTTTGAAAAGTGCATTAAGTTATCAGGATCCACACACACATCATTCAACCGGCTGCTGAGAACTTTCTTCCTGGTTGCCAGAACAGCCACAGCATGTTTTATCTCCTATGCGAACAAAGCCTGCACCAAAATTACCCTGGGTTTACCAATCATCTTGCTGATACATACAATGATAACCAAGACTCCTTTTCAATCCTCAGGGAAGACTTTGCACAACCTATTGTGCTGTCTTATTATTCACAAAATGCCTTTTAAATCTCTCTTCTCCTTCCAATATTCCAATTAATCTTAGACTTTTCTTCTTTCAGCCTTTATCTTTCCACTGTGACAAACCTTAGCTGCACACATTCCAATTGGCCAATCAAACTGTCCATCTTATTTTGCACTTCTAACATCTGCTCGCTAAAAAGCAAGCGCCTAGAATCTAACTACACAGAAAAAAAGACTCTGGAAAACATTATCAGTATCAAACAATTCCAGTATTTTTGTATCCCTTTCCAATAATCCAAATGCATGCCACAAACCAAACTCCACTTCTTTCAACCTTATTTCCTTGACAATAAAATATTTCTTTTTAATTAGTGGAACAGTGAGAGTCAAACCAGCATTTCTTCTGCCATATCACTATTTCAGCTGTTAACATTTTTTTTTAGCTATCCTTGTAAAATTGCAAGCTTCCCAAACTCAATCGCAATCATATGCATTACATTCTTTCTCTCTTAAAATCAAGAAAATACACGTATCACCTCACAACATGGAGTGAGCACAGGAACCATTCAACCTCCTCAAGTACTACAAGTCTTCCAACTGGACTGTGTTTGCATTCCTAGTTTAAAAGGAACAGCTCATCTATTCATTTGTCCAGACAGTATCTTGGATGTCTGTGTGCATTTACCATGTGCAAAACCCATTCCCCTTCTTTTGGGAGTTTAGAGAAAAGAAAGTACAGTTGTGTACACTTACCATAAACGTAGACGTTCGAGTGTATTCACTGTTGCAGTCATTACATTTGGGTTATCCCTGCCAGGGTAGTCTTCAGTTGGTCCGAGTACCAGAGGCTTAGTATTTCTGCGTCGCTTGCTGTCGCTTCAGGACTGATGTCAGGTCGTCAATAGTATAAAGTAAGGCAGCTGACGCAATTACATCAGTTTTTCTTGCCCTGTCAGGAGCCCCCCACCAGTAGAAAGTAAACACTAAAAAGGTCCTTGTAATAAAAGAGAGAGAGGAGGATGAAGGGAGGTAAATCAGGACTGCAACAGTGAATACACTCAAACATCTACATTTATGGTAAGTGTACACAACTGTACTATGTTCCTTGTGTTTCACTGTTGCAGTCATCACATTTGGGTTGATTCTCAAAGCTCAGGAAAAGGGTAAAGGCAGTCGAGAAGACTGGGGTCTGGCTAGGATGCCCTGCAAGACTGCAGTGGCAAAGCCTGCCCTGGATTTGGAGAAGATAGACAGGTGGTAATGTTTGGTGAAGGTATGAACAGATGTCCATGTTGCAGCCTCCAGGATGTCCCTGGTGGGGACTCCTCTGAGGAAAGCTGTAGAGGTGGAGGTTGCTCTGGTAGAGTAAGTTCTGACCCCCTTAGGTGGAGGTTTCCAGTGTTGCTTGTAGCAGAAATGGATGCAGTGTGCTATCCATTTGGAAATGGTTTCTTTGGATATGGCTTTGCCCTTTGCTCCTGCAGCAAAGCTAACAACTGATCAATCTTTCTGAATGATTTAGTCCTGTGTAGATAAAATCTGAGCTGTCTGTGCATATCTAGAGAGTGCAGTATTCTTTCCCCCTTGTTTTGTGGGTTAGGGAAAAAGGTGGGCAAATTAAGAGATTGGTTGAGAGCCACACTGGGCAGCACTTTAAGTATGAAGGTTGGGTTAGTCCTGAGGGAGACCCTGTCAGCATGAAAAATGATGAAACCCTCCACAGCCATGAGTGCTTGTAGCTCTGAAACTCTTCTAGCTGAAGTGATGGCCAGAAGCAAAGCTGTTTTCCAAGAGAGGAATTTTAACTCTGCTGAAGATGCAGGCTCAAAAGGGGCTAGTGTGAGTTTTTCCAAGACAAAATTAAGGTCCCAAGCTGGGGTAGGAACTCTTCTGGGTGGCCTTAAATTGTTAGCCCCTCTTAGGAACTGTTTGATGAGAGGGTGAGAAGAGAGAGGTGGCTCTGTGCTGTAATGAGCAGAGACAGCAGATGCATGAATTTTAATAGAAGAGAAGGGTAGGCCCCTGTGTAGTAGGGTCTGCTAGGTAAACCAGGATGAGAGATAGGGAGAGCTGTGCTGCATCAGCTCCCTTAGCCTGGATCCAGGTGCAATACCTTTTCCACTTGCCAGCATAGGATTTTCTAGTGCTGGGGTGTCTGGCCCCAGGTATAACATCCAGGACTTGCTTGCTTAGGCTGGCAACTGGAGGAGAGGTCAGGGAATAAGCCAGGCTGCCAGGTTCAGGGTCTGCAATTGTGGATGCATGAATTCTCCATTCTGCTGGGTGAGGAGATTTGGGATCTGAGGTAGGTGCCATGGAGGCAGGGGTGACAGACTGTGCAGCAGTGGGTACCAGTGCTGGCGTGGCCAGTCTGGGGCAATCAATATTGCTCTTGGTTTTTCTCCCTTATTTTGAGTAGTACCCTTGTGAGTAGAAGTGGAAATGCATAGATCATAGGTTCATAGGTAGGTACTAGGCTATCAGCCCAAGGGCCTACGTAAGCCTAGCCAGCAAGGTTCCATAAGTTATGCCACCCAAGAAAGTTATTTTCCTGTGCCACTGTCCAGCTGAGACACAGAAGTGATCCCCGGGGTGTATTTCCTATTTCCCATCCACTCATCAAGATTTTTCTTGAAGAGTGCTAATGAAGAACTTTGCTTGACATAGATGGGTAGCTTGTTCCAGAGTATAGGAAGTCTCTGGGCCAGGAATCTATCCCTCCAGCGTGTCCTGTTTATTGTGGTGACAAGGTTTAGGTCCCTAGAGCGTGTAGCTCAGGGGGATTGGGATTTCTTTAGGTGTAGCATGTCCAACAGCTCTGGGTTTGACATAGCTTTATATGTTAGGCAGATATCACCTCGGAGTAGGCGATATGCTACTGAGTAAAGCTGGAGTTTTTTGAGGCGGTCAGTGTAGGGCATTTGTTTGAGGCCAGTAATCCTCTTTGTGAGGTACTTCTGTGGCCTTTCCAGCTGCTAAAGATGTGTTGTGAGGTACATTCCAAAAGGGGCATTGTACTCTATAATGGGTCTAATGAGTGACGAGTAGAGAGAAACAATGACCTCTTTTTTTCCTGGATGAGAACCCTTTTATGATGAGGTGCGCCACGCAGAAGGACTTCCTGACTACTGTGGCGATGTGACTATCAAAGGAGAGACTACTGTCCACCTGGGTCACAAGGTCTCTTTTATCACGCATTCGGTGTTAAGTAAATTGCTGCCTATGTGGTAGTTCATGGGTACAGACTTTTTACCAAAGGGGATGACCGTGCACTTTTTGGCATTAAGCTTGAGGCCATGGCTCTGACACCAGGCATCTGTCGCAGTGAGGCCCTTCTGTAGGATGTCCACATAATTTGGGGACTTGAGTATGGCTCCTAGGTTGCAGTCATCTGCGAACTTCGTTAGCCAGAGGCCTTCTGTCTTAGCCTGTACTTCACAGAAGTAGATACCAAACAGGAGAGGTTCCAGGATGGAACCCTGCAGTATTCCACTTGTCACTGCTTTGAGGTCAGATTTGGAGTCTGCAACTTTTACAGTGTGGGTTCTGTCAGTGAGCCAGTTGGCAACCCATCTTGTGACGTAGGGATTTATACCTAGTTTAGTGAGTTTAGCTACAATTCTGGGATGGTGTTGAAAGCCTTGGCGAGGTCAAGATAGGCTGTGTGAACCACCTTACCCTCAGCCACTGCTTTGGTGACTGCCTCAAAGTCGTCGATCAGGTTCAGGAGGCATGATCTGCCTTTCACAAACCCGAACTGGGTGGGATCCAAAGTTTGGAGGTTACCAATGTCTTTGTTTATGGGTTCCATGATGATACATTCTATGGCCTTGCAGACCAGGCTCGTCAGGCTAATAGGTCGATAGTTCCCGGGATCAGTGTTGGCTCCCCCTTTGTGGAGTGGGATAACTGTTGCTGTGCGCCATTCAGTGGGCACAAAGCCTGATGCGAGGCTATTATTGAACATGGTGCTTAAGTGGGGAGCCAGTTCGTTCTGAAGTTCGTGTGAAATGCAGCCTGGGATTGTGTCCGGTCCTATGGATGTTGTGTTATTGGCTTTAGAGAGTGCAACGTTTACCTGCGTAGTTGTGATTACAGGGACTCTGCATTCTTCCTGTATAGATATGGGCCCTTTAGGGGGTGAGAGGGGGGTAAAGTTAGCACTGAACCTATCTGCCAGGATGTTGGCAATATCAGTTGGTTCTGTAATTTTCGTGCCTTTGTGCTGTAACTCAGAGCAGATCTGAGTGTTGTCATCTAGATTCTTGACATCGCTATATAATGCTTTGTTTTCATAGCTAGCTTTGGAGGATCTTATAAGGGATCTCAGCTTCTTACTGAGGCTGACTAGGGAGCTCCTCCACTCATGGGATTTTACTCTCTTTTGCAACAGTTTCTTCCTTCTGTTGTACAGTTTGTTTATGGCAGGGGACCACCAGACTGGCTTCCTTTTTTTGGAGGATAGCGTCTTGGTTCTGTTTGGGACAGCACGATCCATGCACTCGTGTAAGTGCTTATAGAGTGCATTTGTGTAGGATTCAGCAGTTGTAACTGTATTGCCCATCTGCATGGGTGTCATGAAGTTCACCACTTCTGTCTTAAGAAGCATGAAGTTGGCTTTTGAGAATTTTTTTACTGTGGTTTCCTTAATGGGGGGTGAGGGCGGGATGTGGACATCAAGGGTGATAAGCTTATGGTCGGATTGGACCAATGATGAGTTGACTTCAAGTGTGGAACACCGGTCACTCATGTTGGTAATGACTAGGTCTAGGATATTGTTGCCTCTGGTGGGGGTGTGGATAAGTTGATCTAGGGCATTGGAGTTTATGAATTCCAGAAAGCGTTGAGCTAAGGAGTTGGTACATGAGTAGTTTTCCCAGTTAATAGAGGGGTAGTTGAAGTAGCCCATTATTAGGGTGTTTGGTTGAACCCTAACATTTTCCAGTACATCAAGAAAAGAGGAGTTGGAATCCTGGGGCATGGTGGGGGATCTGTAGCAAGCTACAATTTGGATTGCAGTTTTGCCCAGAATTAGTTGCACTTGGATAACCTCGGATGCATTATGCTGAGAAACTAGCCTGAAGGTGTGGATATCCTTAATGAGTATGGACACACCTCCACCTTTGGTGTTTCGGTCCAGGTTACATGGCCGAAAAGTGCGGTATAAGTTAAAGCCCGGTAGTGCAGGGGTGCTCTCTGGAGCCTTGAAAAGTACAGTTGTGTACCTACCATAAATGTAGATGTTAGAGTGTATTCACTGTTGCAGTCATTACACTTGGGTTATTCTGCTGGCAGGCTACCCGCAGTTGGCCTGAATTCCAAAGTCCTGGTCTGGCGTCGGTTGCTGTTGCCTCTTCCCTGACGTCAGTGCGCCAGGGGTATATAAGATGCAGCAGACACCATTTTCTTCAGTTTTTCTTGCCCCAGATGTCAGGTGCCCCCAAAAGGGTAGGCTAAAAACATTGCTTATAAAAAGTATACACTAAAATAAACAATACCTTCATCTACAAGCAAATACACCACATAGGTTGTATAGAATAAAGAAGTACAGATAAGTCCCAGCAAAGAAAGGGGGATGGTGGGAGGGTAACCTGGACTGCAGCAGTGAATACACTTGAACACCTACATTTATGGTAGGTACACAACTGTACTATGTTCATCGTGTTTCACTGTTGCAGTCATTACACTTGGGTTGAATCCCAAAGCTGAGGTTGGGCAGCTGGGTCTAAATAGAATTAGGAGTGGCAGAACTGCAGTGGCAAAGCCTGCTCTGGATTTAGAGTAAAGAGGCAAGTGGTAGTGCTTGGTAAAAGTGTGCACTGAACTCCAAGTTGCAGCCTCCAAAATTTCCTTGGTTGGTACTCCTCTGAGAAAGGCTGCTGATGTGGCTGCTGCCCTGGTCGAATGTGGCCTAATGCCCTTAGGCACTGATTTGCCATGCTGTGCATAGCAGAAACAAATGCAGTGTCCTATCCATTTTGAAATAGTCTGCTTTGAGATAGCCTTTCCTTGTGATCCTGCAGCATATGCTGCTAAAAGTTGCTCAGTCTTCCTGAAAGCTTTAGTTTTGTCCAAGTAGAAGCGTAACTGCCTGTGTATGTCCAAAGAATGCAGAAGTCTCTCACCTTTATTCTGGGGATTTGGATAAAAAGTAGGCAAATGAATGGTTTGATTAAGAGCCACACTGGATACTACCTTTGGCATAAATGTTGGGTTTGTCCTTAGAGAAACTCTGTCCGGATGGAAAAATGATAAAAGGTTCCACTGCCATTAATGCCTGTAACTCTGAGACTCTTCTTGCTGAAGTTATTGCTAGGAGCAGAGCTGTTTTCCATGATAAAAATGAAAAACACTTTATCTCAGCTGTATTGGCTGGCTCAAAAGGAGGCAGTGTGAGTTTTTCCAAGACAAAATTGAGGTCCCATGTAGGTATCGGTGCTCTCCTTGGGGGTCTTATGCTTTTGGCCCCTCTGAGGTACTGCCTTAGCAGCGGATGTGAAAAAATAGGTGGTTCCGTATTGTAATGAGCTGAAATGGCAGAGGCATGGATCTTAATTGATGAGAAGGATAGGCCTTTGTCCAGCATCTCAGTTAGATATTGTAAAATCTGAGGCATATTTGGAACAAGTGGTTCAATTCCTTGTGCTCGATTCCAAGCACAGAATCTCCTCCATTTTTCTGCATAAGATATTCTGGTGCTGGGCCTCCTGGCTTCCAAAATGACATCCATAACTGCTTTAGAGAGATGTGTGTTCTGAATGGTTATATTATTCGCCATGCAGCCAGATTTAAGGTTCTGAGTTGGCTGTGCAGGATCTGATTGTTTTGTTGGGTCAGAAGATGAGGAATTTGAGGTAAAGTCCAGGCTGGGCCTTGAGACAAGCTCTTTAGGATTGGGTACCAGTGCTGGCGTGGCCAGTCTGGGGCAATCAGAATCATTTTTGGCTTCTCCTGTCTGACCTTTAGGAGTACCTTGGGGAGGAGAGGCAGTGGAGGAAAGGCATAAACTGTCAGGGCTTTCCAGCTGAATGATAGAGCATCCACCTTCCATGTTTGTGTGTGATAAGTCCTTGTGCAGAATCTCTATAGTTGGCAGTTGTGAGGGGAGGCAAACAGATCTATGTCTGGTCATCCCCATTTCCTTGTTATCATGCTGAAGACTTGTGGATCTAGTTTCCACTCGTGAGGGTCCATGAGGTTTCTGCTTAGTTCGTCTACCAGAGTATTTGTCTTTCCTGGCAGGAATTGTGCTTGCAGATGCACTTGATAGGTCAATGCTGTGTTCCACAAAGTCATAGCTTGCCTGCAGAGGGGGTAGGAATGTGTGCCCCCTTGCTTGTTTATGTACCACATCACTGTAGTATTGTCCGTCTTTAGCAATAGTTGTCCTGGATGGAGTACATCCTTGAAGGCTGTCAGGGCGTTCTGTACAGCTAGCATCTCTTCTTGATTGATATGAAGATGCATTTAGCTTGCGGGCCACGTGCCCTGAATACATTTTCCCGCCATGTGTGCCCCCCAGGCATAATCCGATGCATCTGTTAGTGTCTGCCTGGCTGTGGGTAAATTGAATGGCTGTCCCTTGTGGTGGTGACAGGCCAGTGCCCACCATCGAAACTCCTGTTGCAGGCAGGGAATGAGAGTAATTATTGTTTCCAGGCTGTGGCAATGTTGAGTCCAAACACTTTTTAGATACCATTGTAGTTTCCTCATATGCAGTCTTGCATATGGAATTAGCAAAATGCAGGATGCCATGAAGCCCAAAGTCTGCAGAATTTTTCTTGCAGGCAACTGGGTTTTTGTTGCCATCATTTGGAAGTAAAGAGTCAGTTGTCTTTGTTTGTCTGGCGTGAGATAAGCCATCTGGGTAGTTGTATTTAAGCTTGCAGCCAGGAATATTATCTCTTGAGAGGGCACTAGTTTTGATTTCTTTTCGTTTACTGTGTACCCTAGGCAAATTAGTAATCTTTTTACAAATGCCAGATGCTTTAGTAGAATGTCCTTGCTCTCTGCTTGAATAAGGCAGTCATCCAAGTGGGGATATATTACTGGTGCCAGGCATTTTGTGAAGACCCTGGGCGCAGTAGATAAGCCAAAGGGCAGTGCAGAGAATTGGTAGTGCTTTGAGCCAGCTATGAATCTGAGGTATCTTCTGCAAGATTGTCTGATTGGGACATGCAGGTATGCCTCTTAGAGGTCCAAAGTTACGAGCCAAGCCTTCTTGCCCAGCATGGGCAGAAGTTGCTGCAGTGTCAACATTTTGAATTTTGGAACGTTCAGAAAAGCATTTAGAGTAGACAGGTCCAGTATTGGTCTCCAGGCTTTGTCCTTTCAGGGTACCAAGAAAAGTCTTGAGTAAAATACTTGCCCCTGCTCTTGCTGTGGCACTCTTTGAATAGCCCTCATGTCCATGAGAGATGAAATTTGCTTTTGTGCCTCTGGCCATTGATTGTGTGGCAGGTCTGGCATACCTTTTGCCCTTGGGAGGGTGTGAAAGTGGAACCTGTAGCCCTGAGAAACAATATTCAGTACCCATTTGTCCTGGGTGATCATGTGCCAATTTTGTGAGAAAATTGCTAGTTTTCCCCCTAAGGGTGCTGCCAAAGGTAAGTGCTTGGTGTTGGTATTGGGAAGTCATTGGGACCGTTTCCTATATGGTTGTGATTTGTCTTCTCTACCTTTGGAGGCTGAAGCACCCCATTGCTTAGGCTTGTATGAGCCTTGGGGCTGAGATCTGCCTCTAGGGCGTCTGTATCTGCCTCTTTGTGGCCTGACACTGGAAAGGACCAATTCTTAGAAGGCCAGTTTCTACTAAATCTGGGTGGCTGAACCTGTAAGAAATCCTTTACTGTCTGCATTGATTTAGCTTTATCCTCCATTTTCTTTAACACCTCTTCTGCCTTAACACCAAACAAAGTATCATGCTGTAATGGAACATCCAATAATTTTGCTTTAACATGATCAGGCAGACTCTGTTCCTTTAACCAAGCATGCCTTCGAATGACAGAGCCTGTAACTGCGGCCCTGCAAGAAGCCTCTAGTGAATCAAAACCACATTGCAAAGTATACTTTCCCACTTGTTCAGCTGCATGCAATAAATCCTGCATTTCCTTGTTTTCAGGACATTCAGAGTTTGTCAGCATTTTCTGTTTTAGCAGAGACATTAGGTATTGCTGATATTTAAGCATGTGAAACTGGCAGTTTAAAGCCCTTACAGCTAAAGTAGCAGAGGTATAAACTTTTTTTCCCCAGTGCTCTAGAATCCCTATCAGAGGGAACAGGGTTTTTTGCAGTGGAAGCCTTGACCCCTTTGGGACCTTGAGATATAGTTTCTGGGTCAGAAGCAGGGTTTTTATAAAGAAATGTATGTGAATCTGGAATCCTGTAGTACCTATCTGGCTTAACTGGTGCAGGGGGTAAAGAATCAGGAGACAGACTGGACTCAGAAAATACATCATCTACAATGTCTAGCACAGGAGGAATAGCAAGAGGTCTGTGTTGAGGCAATAAAAGAACGTCTCTGAGCCTTTTCTTGGATTCTGAATAATCTAGGCTCTCCCAGTGGAAATGCTCCCTCATGGAGTGCAGGGTTTCCCCAAAAGAATAGTCCTCAGGAGGAGAGGCTGAAGGGATAGACTCTTCAGCATCAGAGTCCTCATAGGGAGGACGAGAATATCCCTGTTCTGAAGAGGAATTGGATGAAATAGAAACCTGGTCAGAGGAATCATAGTCAGTATCTTGCCTAGGCCTTTTATCAGGAGGGGGATGGGAACCCCTGATCAAAGTAATTAGGTCCTCAGCCATTTTAAGCATCTGTTTCTTAGGCATGGATGACTGTCCTGGAGAATGCTGTACTTGTTTCTTTGTCTTTAAAGGTGTTTTAGACTTTGCCTTGGTTGTTGAAGTGGTCTTGAAAGAAAGCTGTGTAGGTCTGAAAACACCCTCAGAAGCCGATGCCTGCTCAGCGGCTCCGGACCCATCTGAGGGAATAGTTTCTGTAGGCCCAATACCTTGAGTTTCCAGAGGCCTAGCCGTCTCCACGTGGGAGTCGGAGGCGGCCTGTGGCTCTGAGGTAGCGGGTGGCAGGGGCTGCGAAAGCACCTCACTGAGAACCGGCGACTGGCCTAGAAGAGGCTTCGTCGTCGGTTTTGGGCCTCGGATGCCTGTCCTTTTCTTTTTCCTTGCGCTTTTTATGAACTCCAGTAGACGGCTGTTCCAACGACATTATATAGTTACACCTTCGGCCAAAGTAATGGAAAGCAAAATCGAACAGACGCTTAATAGTGCGTTGGTTAAATTTAGCACAAAACCGACAACTATCAATGTCGTGGTCAGGGCCTAGGCAAGGAATACAGTAAGAATGAAAATCCTTATGAGGTATTTGCTTCCCACAAAAAATACAATTGTTAACTTTTACTGACATTGGTCTGGAGCAAGAAAAAGTTTCCCCAACGGGGTACTTAGCTTTACTGAAAACTTCGGATCTGAAATTCAATTTCGAAAATCTCAGGAGTCGGCCGACCGGCACTTGCGAACTGCTTTTGCTTCAGGCACTGCACGGCAAGAAAGACTGAAGAAAATGGCGTCGGCTGCATCTTATATACCCCTGGCGCACTGACGTCAGGGAAGAGGCGACAGCAACCGACGCCGGACAAGGACCTTGGAATTCAGGCTGACTGCGGGTAGCCTGCTAGCAGGATAACCCAAGTGTAATGACTGCAACAGTGAAACACGATGAACATCCAGGTCTCAATCACTGCACAGATATCGATGTTCTCCATTTTAAGGAGTGCTTGAGTGTGTGCATTTTGAGATTTAGACTTCAAACACTGAGTAGCATTACCCTCAGTTTTTGCTTGCCTGTTCCTGTTATGGTGGTGAATTTGTTATTTGAACCCTGCCTAAAAAAGATAGAGAGGTTTACCCATTGGAAGGATAGGGCATCCATTTTCCAGGCCTTGCTGTGAGGTTCCCTGGTGCAGAATTTGCTGAGCTGGTGATTGTTGTGGGAGGCAAATAGGTCCACCTTCGGGGTGCCCCATTTCTGGGTTACAAGGTTGAAGGTGCTGTGGTCTAGCTGCCACTCGTGTGGGCCTAGGAGGTTTCTGCTTAAGTTGTCTGCCAGAGAGTTTTGGGAGCCTGGCAGGAATTGTGCTAGCAGGTGAATCTGCATGGCTGAAGCAGTGTGCCAAAGGGACATGGCTAGCCTGCAGAGGGGATAGGAGTGAGTTCCTCCCTGCTTGTTGATGTACATCATTGTGGTGTTGTCTGTTTTGATCAGTAGAGGCCCCGGGAAAATAGGGGTCTGAAAGATGTCAGAGCCTGCTGAACAGCTAGCATCTCTTTTTGGTTGATGTGCAGATGCATTTGATTTGGGCTCCAATGGCCCTGAATGCACCTGCCGTCCAGGTGTGCACCCCAAGCATAATCTGATGGGTCTGAGGTTAGGGTCTGGATGGCACAGGATTGTGAAAAGGGAAGGCCCTTGCTGTGGTTGCATGCTGCTGCCCACCAAAGAAAATCTTTCCTTAGACAAGGTATCATAGGTATGATAGTTTCCATGTCCTGAGAGTGTTGACACCAAAGGCTTTTTAAGTACCATTGAAATTTCCTCATATGCAGTCTGGCATATGGAATGAGTAGAATGCAGGATGCCATGAACCCTAGAGCTTGCAGGATTTCCCTTGCGGATAACTGGGTTCTGGTGGCTAGTTGAGAGAAGTAGCCTGACAGGTAGGCTAGTTTTTCTGGAGTAAGGAATGCCATCTGGGATGGTGTGTCCAGGCTTGCTCAGAGGAATACAGTTTTTTGAGTGGGGACTAATTTGGATTTCTTTTCGTTTACAGTGTACCCCAGGGAGGTCAGCAGGTCCTTTACAAAGGTCAGGTGCTGTAATAGCTTTTCCTGTCGGCCTGAATCAGGCAATCATCTAAGTAGGAGTAAATTTGAATATTCCTTTGTCTGCAAAAAGCAATGGCAGGTGCCAGGCTTTTGTGAAAACTCTGAGAGCAGTGGATAAGCCAAAGGGAAGCGCAGAGAACTGAAAGTACATAGATACAGCCCTGAAACCTAGATATTTGCTGCAAGAATCCCTGATTTGGATGTGTAGATAGGCCTCTTTTAGGTCTAGGGTGGCTAACGAAGCATCCTTGGATAGCACAGGAAGAAGCTGCTGGAGGGTGAGCATTTTGAATTTTGTTATCACCAGGAAGGTGTTTAGAATTGATAGATTGAAGATTGGGTGCCAGGTGCCCTATTTTCTGGGTACCAGGAAAAGCCTGGAATAGAAACCTTGGCCTATCTGGTCTACAGGAATAGGCTATATTGTTCTCATGGAGGGCAGGGAATGGACTAGGTTTTGGGCCTCTGCCCACTGGTTTGGAGGAAGATCTGGGAACCCTTTTGGAGTTGGCAGAGTACGGAAATAAATGTTGTATCCCTGGGACACTATGTTGAGCACCCATCAGTCGTTGGTGATGGAAGCCCAGTTTTTTGCATGAAAGTAGAGTTTTCCTCCTAGGGGCACAAGCAGGTGGGCAGAGGTAAGGGGTGGAGTTGTAAAGTCATTGTGAGTTCTTTCCATAAGGGGGGTAGCTTAGCACTCCCTGTTTTTGAAGTGGTGGAACTCCATTGCTTAGAACTCTGCATTCCCTGGAACTGCTGTCTGGGGGGGGTCTGCTTCCCCTAGGTCTTGTCTAAGTTGGCTTTGAGGGGGATGGAAAGGGCCAGTGCTTGGAGGGGCAATGCCTACTGAACCTCAGAGGCTGGAATTGCAAGAAGTCTAACTGTCTGCATAGATTTAGCTTTTTCTTCCATCTTTTTTAAGATCTCTTCTGCCTTGGTGCCAAACAAATTGTCTTTGTGCAATTGTGCGTCCAATAGTTTTGATTTGACATGGTCTGTCAAGGCCTGTTCCTTTAGCTAAGCATGCCTTCCAAGTACAGAACCTGTGACTGCTGCCCTGCAGGATGCTCCTAGGGCATCAAAGTCACATTGCAAGATGTGCTTACTAACTTGGTTTGCAGACTGCATAAGCTCCTGTAATTCTTTATTTTCTGCACAAGCTGGAAAGGTAGACAATTTTCATTGAAGGAGTTCCACTGTATGTTGCTGGTATTTCAGCATGTGGAACAGACAATTTAGTGCTATAATGGCAGGAGTTGCAGAGGTGTAACTTTTTTACCCCATCTGTCTAAAGCTCTGGAATCCCTGTCCGAAGGGGTGGGATTCTTGGCTGTGGTTGCTTTTATTCCTTTAGGTCCCTGGGAGATTACCTCTGGGTCCTCAGTAGGATTTTTGAAAAGAAACTTGTGTGAGTCAGGGACTCTAATACCTGCCAGGTTTCTTGGGAGCAGGTGGTAGGGTGTCAGGAGTTGAGCTAGATTCCATGGAAACATCATCCACAACATCCAGGACAGGAGGAATAGCTAAGGGTTTGTGTTGTGGTAAATCTAAAAATTCCGAGGCTCTTTTTGGACTGAGGATAATCCTGACATTCCCAATTTAAATGCTCTCTCAAAGTATGAAGGGTTTCACCAAAAAAAAAAATCCTCTGGAGGAGAGGCAGAGGGAATGGATTCCTCTTCATCTGCATCCTCATAAGCAGACAAGGGCATGTCTTTATATTCTGAAACCTCAGAGTCGTAAGACTCCAGGTGAGATAAAGCTGCTGGGGACAAGTCTCTTTTTCTTTTAGAAGGGGTAGGCTTGACTTCCCCTAATAATTAATGATAAGGTCTTCTGCCATTTTAAACATTTGAGATTGAGGCATGGAAGCAGGTGCTTGAGTTTGGGTCGTTTTTTTAGGCGTAGTTCGTACCCTGGGCCTTAGAAACTCGGTAGTTTTAGAAAGAACTGAAGACGTGAAAAAAGTCGTTGGTTTATGTCAAACATCGGTAGTGTGAAGAACTTCCTCAGAAGCTGGTGCCTGCTCAGCAGCTCCGGACCTATCCAAGGTAGAGACATCCGCAGGATTCTTAAAGAAGATTCTCGCAGCATACCGGACTCCGAACGGGTCTTGGTAGCAGCCTGCGAATCCAGAAGCGAGCGTCAGGGGCTGCGAAAGCACCTCACTGAGTACCGGTGAACTGGCGACTAGCTTAATGTAAGAGTTGTCGGCAGATTTGGACCTGTGCAGTCTGTCTCTGTCTTCATCCTTACGTTTTTTCGGAAGATCAGTAGTCAGATGGCTTACCGAAGCCATTTTGGAATATGGAGATCAAGAACGAAAGTATTTAGCCACGATAAGGGCCCGATGATGTATAGTTCTGGCACTGAACAATGCACAAAACTGACAGCAAGGGAAGTAGTGGTCTGGGCCTAAACAAGTGATGCCGTAAGAATGGAAATCTCGGTGTGGTATTTGCTTTCCACAGGCGAGACAATTGTTAACCTTTTCTGACATTGGTTAGAGCAAAAAAAAAAAAGGATCCCCAACAGGGTACTTAGCTTTAGAAGACTTCAACTTCAATTTCGGAAACGAAAAACTCAGCTAGCGGCTGACCGGCACTTGTGCGAACTGCTTCTGCTTCGAGTTCATCACAAGAAAGACTGATGTAATGGCATCGACTACCTGATTTTATACCACTGACATCAGTCCTGGAGCGACAGCAACCAACGTAGAAATACTAAGCCTCTGGTATTCGGGCCCACTGAGGGTTACTCCTGGGCAGGATAACCCAAATGTGATAAATGCAACAGTGAAACACGAAAAACATCTGAAAGTGCAGAGATCCTGCCCTGACACACACATTTCCTGCATGATTCCCTGATTGGGATGTGTAGGTAGGCCTCTTTTAGGTCTAGGGTGGCTAGCCAGGCTTCCTTGGAGAGCATAGGTAGTAGATGCTGAATGGTGAGCATTTTGAATTTTGGTATCACCAGGAAGGTGTTTTAAATGGATAAGTTGAGGATGGGGAGCCAGGTGCCCTCTTTTCTGGGTACCAGGAAGAGCCTGGAGTAGAAGCCTCGGCCTATCTGTTCTGCAGGAACATGCTCTACTGCCCTCATAGAGAGCAGGGGAAAGGACTTGCTTTTTGGCCTCTGCCCACTGGTTTGGAGGTAGATCTGGAAACCTTTTTGGAGATGGTAGTGTGTGGAAAGAAAATTTGTATCCCTGGGACACTATGTTCAGAACCCAGCGGTCGTTGGTAATGGTGGCCCAAGTGCTTGCGTGGGAGGAGAGTTTTCCTCCCAGGGGCAAGTGCAGGTGGGCAGAGGGAGGGGGTGGAAGTGGAGAGTCATTGAGAGTTCTTATGAGGGGGTGGCTTTGCACTCCCTGGTTTAGAAGTGGAGGTACTCCATTACTTTGATCTCTGTATTCCCTGTGGTTGTTGTCTGGCAGGTCTGTTTCCCCGGGGTCTGGGCTGAACTGACCTGGAGGGGGCAGGAAAGGACCAATGTTTGGAGGGGCAATACCTACTAAACCTGGGTGGCTGGCCCTGCAGGAAATCCTTAACTGTCTGCATAGATTTAGCTTTTTCTTCTATCTTTAAGACCTCCTCTGCCTTGGTGCCAAATAAGTTGTCTTTGTGCAATGGTGTATCCAACAGTTTATATTTGACATGGTCTGGCAAAGGCTGTTCCTTAAGTAAAGCATGCCTACTAAGGACAGAACCGGTGACTGCTGCCCTGAAAGATGCTTCTAGGGCATCAAAACCACAGTATAAGGTGTGTTTAGTTACTTGACATGTAGAATGCAAGTCTTGCAACACTCTATTTT
This sequence comes from Protopterus annectens, assembly GCF_019279795.1. Lineage (NCBI taxonomy): Eukaryota > Metazoa > Chordata > Ceratodontiformes > Protopteridae > Protopterus > Protopterus annectens. The sequence continues at coordinate 539,854,332 of NC_056725.1, read as the reverse complement.
CTGCACAAACAGGAAAAGTTGATATTTTTTTGTTAGAGGGGTTCCATGGTATGCTGCTGGAATTTTAGCATATGGAAATGACAATTTAGTGATCTAACAGCAAGAGTAGCAGAGGTGCATACTTTTTTTTTTACCCCATCTGTCTAATGCTCAGGAATCCCTATCGGAGGGAGTGGGATTCTTAGCAGAAGTTGCTTTAATTCCTTTAGGCCCTTGGGAGATAACCTCAGGGTCAGCAGTAGGATTTTTGAAAAGAAATTTGAGAGAGTCAGGGACTCTGTAATGTCTGTCAGGTTTCCTGGGAGCGGGAGGGAGCGTGTAAGGGGTTAAACTAGATTCCATGACAACATCATCCACAACATCCAGGACAGGAGGAATGGCCAAGGGTCTGTGCTGCGGAAGATCTAAAAATTCCCTGAGTCTCTTTTTAGACTGAAGGTAGTCCTGACATTCACATTGGAAATGTTCCCTTAAAGTATGAAGGGTTTCCCAAAAGGAAAAATCTTCTGGTGGAGAGGCTGAAGGAATGGATTCCTCTGCATCACAATCCTCAGAAGCAGAGAGGGGGTGCATGTCTTCATATTCAGAGGCACCGGAGTCATCAGACTCCTGTTCAGATAAGACTACGGGGGACACATCTCTTTTTCTTTTGGAAGGGGTAGCTTGGCTTCCCCTGATCAACATTATAAGGTCTTCTGCCATTTTAAGCATTTGAGACTGAGGCAAAGAAGCAGGTGCCTGAGATAGGGTTGTCGTTTTCTTGGGTGTGGTTCATACCCTGGGCCTTAGAAACTTGGTAGTTTTTGAAAGAACAGAAGACGTGAAATAAGTCGTCGGTTTGTGTTGAGAATCGGTAGTGTGAAGTACTTCCTCGGAAGCCGGTGCCTGTTCAGCGGCTCTGGACCCGTCCAAGGTAGAGACAACTGCAGGATCCTTAGTGGATGAAGAGTTCTGCAGCATACCAGACTCCAAAAGGGTCTCGGTAGTGGCCTGCGAATCCAAAGAAGTGGGCATCAGGGGCTGCGAAAGCACCTCACTGAAGACCGGAGAACTGACTAGCTTAACGGAAGTGTCGACGGTAGGTTTGGACCTGTGCGGATTTTGTCTTTATTCTTGCATTTTTCAGATAGTCTGATGTCAGATGTCTTACCGAAGTCATATCGGAAATCGAGGACTGAGAGCGAAAATATCTAGCTACAATAAGGGCCCAACGACGTATAGTTCTGGCATTGAACAAAGCACAAAGGCGACAGCGGGGGATGTTGTGGTCTGGGCCTAAGCAAGTGACGCAGTAAGAATGAGTGTCTCTGTGTGGTATTTGCTTTCCACAGGCGAGACAATTAACTTTTTCTGACATCGGTTAGAGCAAAAAAAAAAAAAAAAAACAGGGATCCCCAACGGGGTACTTAGCTTTAGAAGACTTCACTTCAATTTGGAAAATGTAACTCTGGTAGCGGCCGACTGGCACTCGTGCGAACTGCTTCTGCTTCAGGCTCCTCGGCAAGAAAGACTGATGTAATGGCGTTAGCTGCCTTATTTTATACTACTGACGGCCTGACGTCAGTCCTGAAGTGACAGCAACCGACGCAGAAATACTAAACCTCTGGTACTCGGGCCGACTGAGGGCTACCCTGGCAGGGATAATCCAAATGTGATGACTGCAACTGTGGAACACGAAGAACATCTAGGAACCAATGGAGGGAAGGAAGTAGAATCTGAAACATGAGAGGGCGGTTCTCTGTGGAGGTGGACAGAAAAGGCCCTTTCTACCACCGCAAAGGCAGATGGATACAGAGAAAAGCACAGTTGTGTACACTTACCATAAATGTAGATGTTCGAGTGTATTCACTGTTGCAGTCATCACCTGTGGGTTAGCCCTGTTGTGGTAGTCTTTGGTTGGCCCGAATACCAGATTCAATGTTTTGGTGCGCCAGCTGCTGTCGCCTGTAGTCTGACGTCAGGTTGTCAGTGCTATAAAGCAAGGCAGCTGACATTACATCAGTTTTTCTTGCTCTAACCCAACAGAAGCACAAGGGAAAAAGAGAAGTGGTCCTGGTGGCTAAAAGCCACCTTGGGAAGCATGTGTCCCCTTAGGGGAAGATGTTAAATGGGGGATGGAAAGAGGGAAACCAAGAGTGCAACAGTGAATACACTCGATCATCTACATTTATGGTAAGTGTACACAAATGTACTATGTTCTTAGTGTTTCACTGTTGCAGTCATCACCTGTGGGAGGATTCCTAAAGCTAAGGAAAAGGGTGGAAGGATAGGTTGAGTCCTAGGAACGGGTCAGGAGGCCCTGCAGAAGTGCAGTGGCAGACCCTGCCCTAGGCTTAGAAATGAGGTAGATGGTAATGCTTTGTAAAGGTACAGACAGAGGTCTAGGTGGCCGCTTCCAAGATGTTCCTGGTAGGTACTCCTCTGAGGAAGGCAGTGGAAGTGGAGGTTGCCCTAGTGGAGTGGGTATGGATAGACTTAGGGATGGGTTTCCCATGTAGTCTGTAGCAAAAATGGGTACAGTGTGAAATCCATTTGGAAATGGTTTGTTTGGAGATGGGCTTCCCCTCTGCCCCTGGGGCAAAGTTTACAAGAAGCTGGTCTGTTTTTCTGAATGGCTTAGTACGGTTCAGATAGTATCTGAGTTGTCTGTGCACATCTAGTGAGTGCAGAATTCTTTCCTCCTTGTTTTGAGGTTTGGGAAAGAAGGTGGGAAGGTGTATGGCCTGGTTACGGGCCACATCATATACCACCTTGGGCATAAAGGAGGGGTTAATCCTCAGGGAGTCTCTGTCTGCATGGAAAATTATGAAGGGCTCGACAGTCATGAGAGCTTGAAGTTCCGTGACCCTTCTGGCTGAGGTGATAGTTAGTAGGAAGGCAGTCTTCCAAGACAGGTACTTCAATTCTGTTGAAGCGGCAGGTTCAAAAGGAGGTAAGGTTAGTTTCTCTAACACATAATTCAGGTCCCAGTGTGGCACTGGAGTCCTTCTGGGAGGCCTGATATTAGAAGCCCCACTGAGGAATTGCTTAATCGAAGGATGACAGAAGAGGAGTGGGTCTGAATCATAATGGGCAGAGATGGCAGAGGCATGGATTTTTATAAAGGAGAAACAGAGGCCACTATTGAGCAACTCTGCCAAGTAATCCAGGATGAGAGGGATGGAAGGTTGGGAGGTACTGACCCTTTTGACTGTTTCCAGGAGCAGAATCTTTTCCATTTTCCGGCATATGATTTTCTTGTGCTGGGCCTTCTGGCCTCTGTGATGACGTCCGGGACCTGTTTGGTTAACAGGAACTCCTTGCTAGTTTTTAGTGTATAAGCCATGCTGAAAGTTTGAGAGTCTGGAGGTCTGGATGCAGTACCTTCCCTCTCTCTCCTGGGTCAAGAGATCTGACATCAGGGGAAGCAGCTTTGTGGGCTGTAAGGTCAGACGGCATAATAAGGGGTACCAATGCTGTCTGGGCCAATCTGGAGCAATGAGGATGGCCTTTGGTCTCTCCTCTCTTATTTTGATCAGAACCTTGGGAATAAGGAGCAGAGGAGGGTATGCGTACACAAAGAGGGAGCTCCAATGGAAGGTCAAGGCATCCACCTTCCATGCTAGGAGGTGATACTCCCTAGTATAGAACTTGCGCAGCTGGTGTTTGAGGTGCGAGGCAGAGAGGTCCACTTCTGGAGCCCCCACTCCTGGGTGATTTGTAGAAAGATTTCTCTGTGGAGCTGCCGTTCGTGGGGGTCCAGTAAATTTCTGCTTAGGTGGTCCGCCAGTGTGTTGTTGATCCCTGGTAAGTATTGGGTAATTAGGTGTAGCCCCATGGGAGTAGCTGTAAGCCAGAGACTCATGGCTAACCTGCACAGGGGGTAAGACTGGGTGCCCCCTACTTGTTGATGTACCACATTACTGTAGTGGTCTGTTTTTATAAGGAGGACTCCTGGCCTGAGATGGGGTTGGAAGGAAGCCAGAGCCTTTTGCACTGCCATCATTTCTTTCTGGTTGATGTGCAAGTGAAGTTGCTGGGCATTCCAAAGGCCTTGGGTACACCTGCCTGCTAGGTGAACGCCCCAAGCAATGCCTGAGGCAGCGGTGGTGATGGTCTGGCCAGAAGGGTGGAGGATGAAGGGAAGACCCTTGTTCATGGCACAGGCCTCTGCCTACCAGAGAAATTTGGCCCTTATACAAGGGATCAGAGGGAGAGTGGTCTTTAGGGACTGAGTGCTGACCCTAAAGGTTCTTTAAGTACCACTGAAGTTTTCTCATGTGAAGCCTGGCAAGTGGGTTGAGAAGGATGCAAGATGCCATGTATTCCAGGGCTTGCAGGAACTTCCCTGCAGTGAGGTGACTTCAGGAAGCCAGCTGGGTGAAGTAGAGAGACACAAAGTTCTGCTTTTCTGGGGATATGAAGGCCATTTGGGTTGCTGTGTCTAGCACAGCTCCCAAGAAAACAATTTATCTGGTGGGGTTTTGCTTTGATTTTTTTCTTGTTGATGGTGAACCCTAGGGAAGTTAGGAGTGATTTGACAAAGAGAAGGTCTTGGAGCAACTTTTCTTTGCATTCTGCCTGAATGAGGCAAGTTATCCAGGTAAGGGTAAAATCTGTACATTTCTCTGTCGGCAGAATGCTACAGCCACGGCCAAGGATTTGGTGAATACTTTAGGAGCAGTAGATAAGCCAATGGGCAGTGCAGAGAACTGAAAGTGTTGATAGCCTGCTCTGAAGCGCAGGAATTTTCTGCACGATTCCCTGATGGGGATGTGTGAGTAGGCATCTTTTAGGTCTAGTATCACAAGCCAGGCATTTTGTGTGAGCATAGGCAGGAGCTGCTGCAAGGTTAGCATTTTGAATCTGGGGGCCACCAAGGAGGTGTTCAGTTTGGATAGATCCAGGATGGGGCACCAAGGAACAGTCTGGAGGAAAAAAACCTTTCCCTGTTTGATCTGGAGGTACAGGTTCTACTGCCCCTGGGATATTAGAGTTTGGACCTGTTTCAATGCCTCTGCCCACTGGTTTGGGTGGGGGTCTGGTACACTCTTGGAATAGGGAGTTCGCTGAAGGAGAATCTGCATGCCTGAGAAATGACTTTTAAGACCCCCCCCTGGTCCTTTGCAGTTATGTACACTTACCATAAATGTAGATGTTAAGAGTGTATTCACTGTTGCAGTCATTACATTTGGGCAATCTGCTTGCAGGTTGCCCTCAGTCGACCTAATTAAAGTCTTGGGGCCCTGCGTCGGTTGCTGTCCCTTCTTCCATGATGTCAGGTCGTCAGGGGTTTAAAACATGCAGCCGACGCCATTACATCAGTTTATCTTGCCCCAGATGTCAGGTGCCCCACTAATGGGGAGCAAATAAACAAAAACACAAAGGTCCAATAAAAAGCAAATACACCAAAAAGGCTTTTAAGCATAGTAAAGAAAGTAGGGGTATAGCCAGAAGTTAGGGGGCTGGAGGGAGGGTAACCAGGACTGCAACAGTGAATACACTCGAACATCTACATTTTAAGTGTACACAACTGTACTATGTTCTTCGTGTTTCACTGTTGCAGTCATTACATTTGGGTAGATTCCCAAAGCTATGGTTGGGAGGAGGATTTTAGATAGCATTAGGACCAGCTATAAGGCCCTGCAAGACAGCAGTGGCAAAGCCAGCTCTGGATTTAGAAAAAATTGGCAAATGATAATGCTTGGGGAAAGTATGTACAGAACTCCAGGTAGCAGCTTCTAAGATGTCCCTGGTAGGAACAGCTCTGAGAAAGGCTGCAGAAGTAGATGCAGCCCTGGTGGAGTGAGATCTGATCCCCTGGGGGATAGGTTTTCCATGGTGCTTATAGCAGAAATGAATGCAACGGCTTATCCATTTAGAAATGGTTTGTTTCGAAATAGTCTTCCTCTCTGCTCCTGCAGCAAATGCTACCAGCAGTTGTTCAGATTTTCTTCGAGGTTTAGTCCTGTCCAAGTAGAATCTAAGTTGTCTGTGCACATCCAAGGAATGTAGAATTCGTTCCCCTTTGTTCTGTGGACTGGGAAAGAAGGTTGGCAAATGAGTAGACTGATTAAGAGCCACACTGGATACCATCTTGGGCATGAAGGAGGATTGGTCCTGAGTGACACCCTGTCCGCATGAAAGATGATGAAAGGCTCCACTGCCATAAGGGCCTGTAATTCAGATATCCTTTTAGGTGAAGTGATTGCTAAAAGGAAAGTTGTTTTCCAAGAAGGAAATTTTAAGTCTGCAGTAGCAGCTGGCTCGAAAGGAGGTAGAGTGAGTTTCTCCAATACAAAATTAAGGTCCCAAGCAGGGATTGGAGCTCTCCTGGGTGGTCTCAATTTTTTGGCCCCTCTGAGGTACTGCTTGAGCAGAGGATGAGAGAAGAGGGGAAGTTCTGTGTTATAATGAGCTGAAATGGCTGAGGCATGGATTTTAATGGAGGAAAAAACAGGCCCTTGTGAAGCATCTCAGTTAAGTTTTGCAAAATTTGAGGTAAATTGGGTGCTGCTGTGCTCATCCCTTGAGATTGGTTCAAGGCACAGAATCTTTTCCATTTTTCAGCATACGATTTTCTAGTACTAGGCCTCCTTGCCTCTAAGATGACATCCATCAACAGATTTGCTGAGGGATGAAAAGGGTGAGTTTAAGTAATTAGCCAGGCTGCAAGGTTCAATGTTGGAAGCTGAGGGTGCAGAATCTGGTTCTCCTGCTGAGACAGCAGGGAAGGGATCTGAGGCAGGTGCCATGGAGATAACTGCGACACACTGCGCAGGAGGGGGTACCAGTGTTGGCGCGGCCAGTCTGGAGCAATCAAAATCATCCTTGGTTTATCCTGTTTGACTTTTAGTAGAACTTTGGAGAGCAGAGGCAGCGGGGGGAAGGCGCAGACTGATAGTTTTTTTCCAGTTGAAGAACAGAGCATCCACTTTCCAGGCTTGTTTGTGGGGAGTCCTTGTGCAAAACTTGTTCAAATGGTAGTTCTGGGGGGAGGCAAATAGATCTATGTCTGGGCTCCCCCATTCGCTTGTCAACATGTTGAAAATCCTTGGTTCTAGTTTCCACTCATGTGGGTCCATGAGGTTTCTTCTTAGTCCGTCTGCCAGTGTATTTAATTTTCCTGGCAGGAATTGAGCTTGTAGGTGCACCTGGTAGCTCAAGGCTGTGTTCCACAATGCCATGGCTAGTCTGCAGAGGGGGTAGGAATGTGTACCCCCCTGCTTGTTTATGTACCACATAACCGTGGTGTTGTCCGTCTTTACCATTAGTTGCCCTGGAAGAATGTAGTCCTTGAAGGCTGTCAGAGCATTCTGTACAGCTAACATTTCTTTTTGATTGATATGCAGGTGCATTTGACTTGGGTTCCATTTGCCCTGAATGCACTTCCCTGCCAGGTGAGCCCCCCATGTATAGTCTGATGCATCTGTTGTTAGGGTTTGGGCCGCAGGGGCTAGTGTGAATGGTAGCCACTTTATTTGGTGGCAGGCCTCTGCCCACCAGAGGAACTCTAGCCGTAGGCAAGGTATGATAGGAAGCATTGTTTCTAGGCTGTACGAATGTTGACTCCATAGGCTTTTTAGATACCACTGTAGTTTCTTAATATGCAGTCTTGCATATGGAATTAGAAGAATGCAGGCGGCCATGAACCCCAAGGCGTGCAGTATTTGTCTTGCAGATAGCAGGGTTTTTGTGGCCACTTGTTTGAAATAGGTTATCAAATGAATTTGCTCTTCTGGTGTGAGTTAAGCCATCTGGGAAGTTGTATTCAAGCTTGCTCCCAGGAATGTAATTTGTTGACAGGGTACCAGTTGTGATTTCTTTTTGTTTATGGTGTACCCCAGATAAGTTAGAACCCTTTTTACAAACGCCAGATGATTCAAACGTATGCCCTGGCTTTCTGCCTGAATTAGACATCATCCAGGTATGGGTATATTTGAATACTTCTTTGCCTGCAAAATGCAATAACTGGAGCCAGGCACTTTGTGAATACCCTGGGCGCAGTAGACAAGCCAAAGGGCAGTGCAGGGAACTGATGATGCGTGTAGCCTGCTTTGAAGTGCAGGTATCTTCTGCAAGATTCCCCGATTGGGATGTGCAGATATGCTTCTTTTAAATCTAGTGTTGCCAACCAGACGTCTTTGCCTAGCATAGGAAGTAACTGATGAAGAGGCAGCATCTTGAATTTTGGAATCTCCAGAAAGGTTTAAAGTGTTTAGAGTAGACAGGTCCAGGACTGGACGCCATGATTTGTCTTTTCTGGGTACCAGGAAAAGTCTGGAGTAGAAGCCTTGTCTCTTTTCCTCTTCTGGTACCAGTTGAATAGCCCCCATGCTTGAGAGAGAAAGCACTTGTTTTTGAGCCACTGCCCACTGATTTGGGGACAGGTGTGGCCACCCATTTGGTGTTGGCAACGTGTGGAAATGAAATCTGTATCCCTGGGACACTACATTTAAAACCCATTTGTCCTGGGTTATGGGTTCCCAGTTCTTTGTATGAAGAGCAATCTTCCCCCCAAAGGGGTGGTCAGAAGATAAGTGCTTAGAAATTTTAAAAGGAAGTCATTGAGACTGTTTACCATAGGGGGGTGTCTTGTTATTCCCAGATTTGGAAGTGGAGGCCCCCCACTGCTTAGTTCTGAGAGTCCGCTGGGACTGAAGCCTGGGGTTTTTGCTGTCTGGGTTTGGCTTGTGAAGACCTGGAAGGGGCTGGAAAGGCCCAATTCTTAGTAGGCCAGTGCCTACTAAATCTAGGAGGTTGCACTTGTAAAAAATCTTTAACAGTTTGCATAGATTTAGCTTTATCTTCCATCTTTTTAAGAACTTTTTCAGCCTTGTTGCCAAACAGGCGGCCCTGATTTAAAAGAGCATCCAACAATTTAGCTTTAACATGATCAGGCAAAGATTGCTCCTTAAGCCAAGCATGCCTTCTAAACACAGACCCAGTAACAGCAGCCCTGCAAGAGGCCTCTAAAGAATCAAAACCACATTGCAAAGTATGTTTTCCAACTTGTTCAGCAGAATGCATGAAGTCCTGTAAATCTTTATTTTCCACACAGTCAGGAATCAACATCAGTTTCTGTTTAAGCAGTCCAATGACATGTTGCTGATATTTTAACATATGAAATTGGCAGTTTAAAGCTCTGATTGCCAAGGTTGCAGAAGTATAAACCTTTTACCCCACCTATCCAGTGCCCTGGAGTTTCTATCAGAAGGGGTAGGATTTTTAGCAGTAGAAGCCTTAATACCCTTGGGCCCCTGAGAAATAGTCTCCGGATCTGCAACAGGATTTTTGAAAAGAAACTTGTGGGACTCAGGAACCCTGTAGTATCTTGTCAGGTTTACTAGGAGCAGGAGGCAGGGAATCAGGGGCCAAACTGGATTCCGAGAAAACATCAACAATGTCTAGTACAGGAGGTATAGCCAAAGGCCTATGCTGAGGTAGAAGAAGGAAATCTCTAAGCCTCTTTTTTGAATCAGAAAATTCCTGGCTTTCCCAGTGAAAATGCTCCCTTAAAGTATGTAAGGTTTCCCCAAAAGAAAAATCCACAGGAGGGGAAGCAGAGGGAATAGAATCCTCTGCATCAGAATCCTCATAAGTAGGCAAGGACAAATCCAGTCATCAGAAGAAACAGAATCCTGATCAGAAGATTCATAATCAAGCTCAGCCCTAGGCCTCTTGGGGGGGTTGACTACCCCTGATTAGAGTTATCAGATCTTCAGCCATTTTTATCATTTGCTTTTTGGGCATACGGGCCTGAGCATGTGGCCTGGGCGTCATTTTTTTAGACATGGATAGAGATTTAGGCCTTAGTAATGAAGGAGGCGTCAATTTAATATGCAAGTCCGCAGGCCTGAATACACCCTTAGAAGCCGGTGCCTGCACAGCGGCTCTGGACCCATCCAAGGTAGACGCATCCGCGGGTTCCATAGCTGAAGTATCTTGCGGCATACCGTACACCGAATGGGTCTCAGTAGAGGCCTGTGAATCAGAAGTTGCGGGTATCAGAGGCTGCGAAAGTGACTCGCTAAGTACTGGCGAACTGGCGACTGGCTTAGGAGAAGCGTCGTCGGCAGTTTTGGACCTCGGCGGCCTGTCTCTGACTTTATCTTTGCGTTTTTTTCAGAATCCCGGTAGTCGGATGGCTAACAGACAACATTTCTGGATAATTAAACAGAGAACCGAAATATTTAGAGGCAAAAATATACAGACGGATAATGCGCTGATTAAATAAAGCACAAAACTGACAGCAAGGTACGTCATGGTCAGGGCCTAGGCAAGGAATACACTACGAATGAAAATCTTTATGAGGTATTTGCTTTCCACAAGTAATGCAATTATTAACTTTTACTGACATCAGTAAGGAGCAAGAAAAAGTTTCCCCAACGGGGTACTTAGCTTTAAGTTGAAGACTTCGGTTCTGAAACTTGAAAACGAAAATTTCAGGAGTCGGCCAACCGGCACTTGCGAACTGCTTCTGCTTCGGGCACCGCACGGTAAGAAAGACTGATGTAATGGCGTCGGCTGCATGTTTTATACCCCTGACGACCTGACATCATGGAAGAAGGGACAGCAACCGACGCAGGACCCAAGACTTTGTTAATCAGGCCGACTGAGGGCAACCTGCAAGCAGATTACCCAAATGTAATGACTGCAACAGTGAAACACGAAGAACATCCTTGGGTATTAACAGGATTGAGCCTTCCTCTTAGTTTTTGATGAGTGAAAGGAGGGCAGAGGGGGGAGGGAGAATCATTGTGAGTGCTTGCCATAGAAGCTTGGCTTAGAACTCCCTTGCCGTAGAGATGGAAGTGGTCCATTTTTTGCTTCTTTGCTAACCCTGGGATAAGGGCCAGAATGGTCAGTCTCTGCAGGGCTTACCTTTGCCCTGTCTGCCTAGTGCAGGGAAGGCCCGTGCTTACAGGGAAAGTTCCTGCTGAATCTGGGAGGCTGGACTAGAAAGAAATCTTTTACTGTTTGCATAGATTTTGCTTTGTCTTCCATCTTTTTAAGCACCTCTTCTGCTTTTCCCCCCAAACAGGCGTTCCTTATCTAGGGGTGCATCAATACAGACTTACATGATCAGGAAGAGGTTGTTCCTTCAGCCATGCATGCCTTCTAGCAACAGATCCTGTCACTGCTGCCCTGCTAGAGGCTTCTTGGGTGTCATATTCACATGTAATGAGTGTTTGGCCACGTGACAAGCAGAGTTTAGCAATTCTGCCAGATCTTTTGAGATGGCACCATCAGGAGAGGTAGCAATCTTCTGTTTTAATTGTTCCAAAGTGGAACTGACAATTGAGAGCTCTGATAGCTAAGGTTGCAGAGGTGTATACTTTCTTACCCCATCTGTCCAGAGCTCTGGAGTCTTTGTCCGAAGGAAGAGGATACTTGGCAGAACTAGTCTTAGCTCCTTTGGGTCCCTGTGTAATGACCTCAGGGTCTGCAGCAAGATTCCTCCACAGGCATTTGTGAGAATCTGGTACTCTGTAGAACCTGTCAGGTTTAGCTGGAGCATGAGACAGGGCATCAGGGACTAAGCTGGATTCATGGAAAACATCATCCACCACTTCCAAAATAGGTGGGATGGGCAGGGGTCTGTGCTGGGGCAGTCCAGAAACTCTACAAGTTGTTTCTTTGACTATAGGAAGTCTTGAGATTCCCACTGAAAATGTTCCCTGAGGGAGTAAAGGGGTTCCCCAAAGGAGAGGTCCTCTGGAGGGGAGGCAGAAGGGATGGATTCTTCTGCATCTGAATCCTCAAACAGTTAAGGGATGTTGTTCCTCTTCAAAAACAGAATAATCAGATTCCTCAGACTCTTGATCTGTCAATTTCTGGGGAAGGATGCCTTTTCCTTTCTGGAGTGAGGGCCTGAGTACCTTGGATAAAGGAGATGAGATTCTCCATCATTTTAAGCATTTGAGCTTGGGGTGGGGGAGCAGTAGCAAGATGGTGGCTAGAAGCAGATTTCCTAGGAGCGGCCTGGCTTCTAGGCCTGAGAGAATCTGGTCTCTGAGAAGCGGTAGATGGATGCGAAGACATCGTTTTTTGTCTAGAATCGGTACTGCGAAAAGCCTCCTCGGAAGCCAGTGCCTGCATTGCAGCTCTGGACATAACAGAGGCAGAGACAGCCAAAGTCTCTGAAGACTAAGTGGATATCTGCAGCATACCAGACTCCGAAAGGGTCTTGGCAGAGGCCTGCGTAGAAAGCAAGCTGGCCATCAGGGACTGCGAAAGCACCTCACTGAATTCCAGAGAACTGACTACCTGCTTAGCGGTAGCGTCGTCAGAAGGCTTAGCCTTGTGTGGCCTGTCTCTATCTTATCTCTACGTTTTTTCGGAATGTTGACAGATTGTTGGATCACGGACGCCATATTGGAATTTGAACACAGAACACGAAAATAATTGTCTACAAAAAGAGCTCTACGGCAAATGGTTCTCATATTAAAGAGGGCACAGAACCGGCAATGAGGGACATCGTGGTCTGGGCCTAAACAAGTGATGCAGTAATGAGTCTCGGTGTGGGATCTGCTTTCAGCAGATGAGACAACTGTTAACTTTTCGGACATCGGTTAGATCAAGAAAAAAAGGGTCCCCAACGGGATACTTAGCTTTAGATGTTTTCTGCTGAAATTCAACTTCTGGTAGCGACTGACTGGCACTCATGAGAACTGCTTCTGCTACGGGCTCCATTGCAAGAAAGACTGATGTAATGATGTCGGCTGCCTTGATTTATAGCACTGACGACTTGACGTCAGATTACAGGTGACAACAACCAGCACACCAATACAGTGACTCTGGTATTCGGGCCGACCGAGGGCTATCACAGCAGGGATAACCAACAGATGATAACTGCAACAGTGAAACACGAAGAAAGAATGCTGTTGTTGTGTCTTTCGGCTTTTCCCGGTTAGGGGTCAATATAGTTGTGTAAAATCTTACCATAACCATAGATGTCCTTCTCTTCCATGTTGCAGTATTCTGCTAGTGGGACTTTCTGCCCTCAGGCAACTCGTACGTCGGCTCCTATACAAAAGCTTCAGCTTGGCTGTTGCAGTGTGTGTGGAATGTCATATGTAGGCCATAAACCAGGGGCCTTAAATGTGATGTCTGCACGTACAATCCTCAGAACTTGAAGGCCATCAGGCAAAGAAAAAAACTCAGCAGGAAGAATGCCAGTGGTTTTCAGGTGTGTGACCTGGTGTCCTACTGTAATATGGATAGGACAGGTAAAGAAAAATGACCGGAAGGGACTGGTGGGTGGAAAGGAATACTGCAACATGGAAGAGAAGGACATCTATGGTTATGTAAGATTTTACACAACTATTCTATGTCCTTCTATTCCTATGTTGCAGTATTCTAGTAGTGGGAGCGTACCATACCTTATGCGGATGAGAGGGTGGTGGTAGTTGAAGAGGATTATACAAGACCCTGCAGGATTGCCCTGGCGAATCCTGCCCTAGCTCTGGAAATTTAGTCCAGTTTGTAATGTTTGGTGAAAGTGTGGACAGTGGCCCATGTGGCTGCTTCCATAATGGATGCTGTGTCTAGACCTTTCATGAAGGCCCTGGAAGTGGCCACCACCCTTGTGGAATGGACCTTTACTCCCACTGGAGGTTCTTTTCCATGGTGGGAGTAACAGAGACAAATAGTTTTCCTAATCCAGCATGCAATGGTTTGCTTGGAGACTGCCTTGCCCAGGGCTCTGGGATGAAAGGAGACAAAGAGCTATCAGTTTTCCTAATGGTTTTGTCCAGGTAGAATCTTAGCTGTCTGTGCACGTCCAAGGAGTGCAGAATCTTCTCCCCTTCATTAGAGGGAGAGGGAAAGAAAGTGGGTAGATGGATAGATTGGTTAGGAGACAGGTCATTGACCACCTTGGGCATAAAGGAGGGATTGGTTCGCAGGGTTACTCTGTCTTTGTGGAAGATGGTGTGGGGGGACAGGCCATTAAGGCCTGCAACTGACACCCTTCTGGATGAAGTGATGGCCACCAGGAGGACGGTCTTCCATTTACACATCTGTGGGGAAGAGGCCCCAGCTGGTTCAAAAGGGTGCTGGGTTAGTTTCTCTAAGATGTAGTTAAGGTCCCAGGGTGGAGGGATAGGTTTCTTTGGTGCTTTCATGTGTAAGACCCCCTTTAAGGAAGAGCTTTACGTCGAGCCTGGCTAGCAAGGGGGGGGGGGGGGTCGAGGGGCAGCCAGGCTGATATAGCAGAAAGGTGTACTTTGACCGAAGAATAAGAGAGCCCACCTTTAATCAACTGACACACATAGGACAGAAACAGGGGGACCTCAGCAGAGCAGGGTTCCTTCCCTTTTGTAGACACCATTTTGTAAATCTTTCCCACTTAGCCAGGTAAGATTTTCTGGTGGTAGGTTTCCTTGCCTCCCTTAGGACAGAAACCATGTCCTCTGAGTAGCGGTGTCTGAAAGGGACTAAAAGCTTATCACCCACAAAGTCAGGGATAACATCTGAAAGTGTGGGTGTAGGAGAGTTCATTTGTCTTGTGTCAATAGGTCCACCATGTAGGGAAACTTGAAGTGATTGCCTTTGGCTAGCTTGTGAAGTAGGGGCAACCAGTGCTGCCTTGGCCAGTAGGAAGTCACTAACAAGATTTTTGGTTTGTCCTTCTGTATTTTCAAGAGGACTTTCTGAATCAGTGAGAATTTGGGTGAAGGCATAAAGGAACTTCCCCTCCCAAGAGATGCTGAAAGCATCCACTCTCCATGCTAGAGGGAATTAGGCTTTTGAGCAGAAGGTCTGCAGTTGCCTGTTCTTGGGGGGAGGCAAACAGGTCTATTTGTGGAGCACCCCACTGGTGGACTATGTCTAGGAAAACCTCCCTGTCCAGCATCCATTCGTGCTGAAGCGATGAAGTCCTGCTCAAGATATCTGCTTGGTGGTTGTCCTGTGAGGGGATGTAGGCCGCCTGCAGAACTACGTTGTGGCGAGAGGCTAGGTCCCATATCAGCAGGGTTAGTCTGCACAGTTGATATGCCTTTGTTCCTCCCTGTTTGTTGAGGTACCACATAACCGTGGTGTTGTCGTTCACTATCAGGAGCACACCTGGAACAAGAAGGGGAAGAAAGGCTTTCAGAGCTAAGAAGACTGCTGTCATTTCCCTATTGATGTGCTTGGCCTGTAGAAAGGGATGCCACTTCTCTTGAATCCTGTAGGAAGGCAGAGTTGCTCCCCAACCTGAATCTGAGGCATCTGTATGCATTGTTTGGGTTGGGATGGGGGGCTGTAGTGGGATCCTCGGGTTTAGTTGGACTTGCTGGATCCATCAGCTGATTTCTGCCTTTAGGCAGGGAATGACCTGCTGTAAGTGAAGGTGTTGGACCCAGCTGTTTTTGAGATACCACTGTAGCTTGCGCATGTGCATTCTTGCCTGTGGTAGCATGGGGATGGTAGCTGCCATTAAACCCAGGAGATGGAGAAATTGCCTTGCCGTCACCTTCTGGGATACTAGGGATTCCAGGAAGTGGGAAGTCGGAGAAAAAAAAACTTGTCCTGTGGGAGAAAGGCCTTAATTTTGTCTGTTCTGATTCTGCAGCCTAGGAAGATCGTGTCCTGGCCTGGAACCAGGGAGGATTTTGGGAGGTTGATTGCGAACCCTAGATTCTGCAGAAGGGACATGGTGAAGTGTAGATGCCTTGAGAGAGTATCTGTGGACTTTGCTAGTATCAGGATGTCATCCAGATAAGGGTAAATCCGGATTCCCTAAGTTCTGCAAAAGGCAATTGCTGGAGCTAGGCACTTTGTAAACACTTGGGGGGGGGGGGGGGCTGGATAAACCGAAGGGCAAGGCAGTAAATTGGAAATGAGAGGAAGGTCCAGAGAAATGCAGGAACTGTCTGTGGGAAGTCCTGACGGGTATGTGCAGGTAGGCCTTCTTTAGATCCAGGGTGGCCAGGAAAGCTTTGGCTGGAATTACGGGCAGCAGGGTGGGGAGAGAAAGCATTTTGAAGGAGGGTACCTGAAGGTGAAGATTTAGGTAGGACAGGTCCAGAGACGGAAGCAGAAACCCTTTCTTTCTTGTCCTGAGGGGACAGGTTCTATGGTGCCTAGTTTTAAAAGGTCTGCCAGAACTTGTGGCATGAGGTGGGCCTGTTTTTTTTTTTTTTTGGGGGGGGGGGGTGGAATGCCTTTCCTGGGGGGTTTCTCTTTCCAGGATAGGAAGTACCCTTTTTGGATAATGGTCAAGACCCAGTGGTTTGTGGTGATGGATTGCCAAAGGGGAAGACAGTGGGAAAAGGCAGGCTGAGATGGGTAAGTGGGCAAGGCAGACACGCATTACTGGGGCTTCCTCTGTCCTGAAAGGATTGTCTGGGCTGATGAGCTGGAGCAGAAGGTCTAGAAATGGTGGGTCTTCTGGCCCTTCTTCTAGATCTGGAAGAGGAGGTAGATGCCTGAGGGTTACACCTCACAAAAGGTGGCTTTAGCAGGGTAGCTCCTATAATACTTGGGAATGGGAGACACCAGAAGATGCTTTATGTACCTGTAGTTCTTTACTTTTTTCCTGCAGATTTTTAGAAAGGTCTGCAGACTGTTTACCAAAAACTGACACTGTGGGTCCAGTGGGGAGTCCAAGATCTTGGACTTGAAATCCTCTGGAAGGTTCTGAAGTCTTAGGCATGAATACCTCCTGAGAACAGAGGCAGATGTTGCAGATCTGGCAGATGCTTCTGCAGCATCGTAGCCTCATCTGATGGAATGTCTGGCTACTTGTTGGGCCAAAGAAAGCTTGGAGACAATGTCAGTCTTAATGGGACTGTCGGGCAAACATGACAGCATGGAGGAGGCTTGAGAAACCAAGTCTTGTGTGTACTTGGTCATACAGGTCTGATAATTTATGGCTCTGAAAGCCAAAGTGGAAGATGTGTATACCTTCTTTCCCATCCTATCCACATACTTGCTATCTTTATCAGTGGGTAGGAGGGAGGCAGAAGGCAGCAGTCTAGATTGCTTATCTGCAGTGGTGGCAACCACAGCTGGGTTTGAGGGAAGCCAAGGGTGGTTTAACCAGGAATTTCTGGTCCTCTGGTACTTTGCAGAAGCGGTCAGGATGCTTAGGGGACAGAGGTTAGGTGTCTGGAGCCTTAGAAGCGGAGTTGAAGGCATCCATGCAAGCAGGTAGAACCGGGGGGACCGCCGAAAAGGAGGGTGATTCTACTTGCAGCAGCTCAAAGTACCTTTTTTGGGAGTCAGTCATTTGGGACGTATCCCATTTAAAGTAATCCTCCATCTTGGTGATGGTTCTCACCGAACGTTATATCCTTAGGAGAATCCCCTTCCACAGATTCCTCATCAGGAGACTAATATTCCTGCGGGAGTCAATCTGGGATACATATGAAATGGAATCTTCTGAGGAAGAGAAGGAAGAATCATGCTTTTCCTTCCAGACTTGAGGGGTCATGGGTCGGAGGGAAGAGGCAGAAGCAGGTTAGGGCTCAGTAGTGGCACAGTGGGGAGGCTGAGGCTGAAGGCTTGAGAGCCATAAAGGCCTGCATGAGAGAGAGGTGAAGGCCTGCCAATCTGGTATGGCTTCTGTAGAGGAGAAGGTATGTTTAGTTTTCTGCATTTTTTGGCCAGAGTGGAAGTAGGGAGCTGCCTGGCATTGGGTTTGGAGGCTAACACATCTGAAGTCTGGATCCCAGTTGGAGGTACCCCTGAAATTGGTTCCCCCTAGACATCCACATAAGTCGTCTGGATAAGCTCAGAGGACGTGCCGATTGTCGGCTGTGCAACAGCTTCCTCAAGGGACGTCGTTGCAGTCGACGGATCTGCCGAGCGTGCCTCAACCCCTAGATCAGCAATTGGCGGTGTGTCAGTAAGCAAAGCGGCAGGTGAGGAAGGCCTAGGAATCTTGGCCTTCTTGCATGGAGGTTCGGGTGCAGCCTCCAATGCAGGATCCATTCTAAGAGCTAACCGCTTAAAGGTGCTGGTTTTCACAGTAGAGGTTTAAAGGGGCCAGATGGCTGCGCAGGGTCTTAGGCACAAAAGATTGACAAATTACACAGGAGGAGTAACCGTGCTCCCGGCTTAAGCAAAAAAAACCACACCTATCATGGGTGTCTTTATGGGGTATCTGGTGCCCGCACTGGCACTTTCCCTTTTTACCTGACATCAGCCAATGGCTACAACAACCAAACCTTAGCAATAACAATCGGCAAAAATAAGAAAATTAGAAACCCAACAGGTTACTTATCTTTAAGATGTGACGTTGGTGAAGAAGTGATTGTACGATGTAAAGGTAGTCTGAGGCTGAAAATTTCTGGGGATTGTGCATGACGATGTCACATTTAAGGCCCCTTGGTTAATGGCCTACGTGTGACGTCCCACGCACACTGCAACAGCCAAGATGAAACTTTTGTGTAGGAGCCGACGTACAAGTCGCCTAAGGGCAGAAAATCCCACTACTAGAATACTGCAACTTAGGAATAGGAGGACATCATCGCCAATCCGCCTCATATGAACCGAAACTCCAGCGGAAGGCAGATCCAGAACCTCTCCGGATATACACCTTGGGGGCAGAATTGGATCTCAACTGTCAAGGGCCAAGGTTCCTGGAGGAACAGACGAATCTGACATAACTGCAGCCGAGACCATTCCCTCAGACCAGACGCCGACACTCAGGCACCAAGACCCATTCTGATCAGATGGCATCGGAGCAGAACTGGTCAAGGAAATTGCTGGAGTGGAGGAAGAAGCTTTCCTCGATTAAACACCAGACCCCTTGGGAATCTCAGATCCTGGGACGATTGCAGAAGGACAAAATATCTGCACAAGTTGTAGGCATACTCATGGATCTGGTAGGGGACGAAGCTGGTAAGACCTCCATCAGGATCTGTGCTCCGAGAAACCTTTGCATCATCCTATACACATCTGCTTCCAAAAAGCTCCAGGATGGCCTACAGGAGGAAGTGGAAGAAGGCCTAGAGTGCTTCTTGGGTGTCTGAAGAAACCTTGAAGGCAGAATAGGAGAAATAAGTTTTACTGAATACTCAGGGGTAGTGCTCCTGTACACAGAACCCTCTTTAGGATCCAAGAGTTCAGTAGTTGGAAATATTCTGATGACAGAAGTAGACAGTTTAGGATCAGAAGGCTTTGGATTCGATGTTTTTCTAGATTTTGTATGAGGTGCTGAAGACGACGTGGGGGACTTCAGAGGGGAGTGCTTCTTGTCCTACAGGGGAGTTGATTTACTAAGTTTAGAGGGGGTCTGAGCCCCTGAAGTTGAAGTAGATGGCAGAGATCCTCCAAAAATGAGCTTACTGGTGAATATCTGCCAAAACCCTGAGATTAAAGGTGGAAACATTTTTACAGTTAGTGTCAAGATGCTCAGTCCATAAACAATACATCCAGTCCTTGTGGGCATCCAAATTTAGAATTTTATGTCCACAAGTAGTGCACTTTTTATACCCTATGGGCTTCCCTGACATTGTGGAATTAAATATGTCCACACTAATAAAACAAAAAGAATACAGGAACAGCAAGGAAAACCAGCATGACTTTCTTTTTTTAAAGAAAAGCTCAAGCTACCAACAATGGTAAATAGAAACTACCTTTATAAGAAGGATAAAAAGGGGATACCAACAATGGTATTAACGAGTACTTTTAAAATATTAGGAGGGAGATGCAAAAACCGAGCGCCAGTGAGAAACATGAAAAAGGGAGGAAAATCAAGTTTTGCTACTACTCACAAGAACCCAAAAATTGCTAGAGAGCTATGGAAACCTGCATCTGTTTGCAAAGGCTGCAAATAAGATGTGAGGGCAGAGCATCATCAATACAGGGAGGAGCTCGCGAGTCAGACCTTAAGTCTGAAATAAGTGTCCAAGTCAAAGCAAAACCCATACGTTGAGGAAGAATGAAAAGGACATCAAATCCCACCCTTAACGAAGACCTATGGGCCAAGCCTAAGTGGGTAGCCTTCTCAAAAGACAAGAGTCCTTAGTACAGAGCATCACCAATCTAGGACAGGACTACTTGGCAGACTACTCCCCAGGATCAGAATAATTAATTATAGAGTTTAGCATATCATCTTGAGACACAGCCGTGCAAGACCCTTGGGAGAGCCACTCTACCACTGGGTGGGAATAGAAGACTCCCCTCCTTCAACCATAATAACCTCAAATGAAACCGATAAGAGGGTTATGTGAAGCACTCCCTACAAAAAGTCTACTATCTGTAGCGTCTGGGAGGCAGACTTAACAACATCCTTATCTCAAAGAGCCCCGCTCCCCCCAGCTCACCTTTGTGCAGAGAGTGGTCTACATCTGTCATTACCTTGACCATGAATTAAGTCAAAAACTCTTGCCTGCTTCACTTTTAAGACGCTAAACAAACCTTCAGAAATTCAAGGATACAACTGGTATGGTAATCAAGAAAAGTTGGCATTAATTGCAGATGACATTTTATACCGGATTAAACCAGAAAAGGACAACTCAGTGCTATGGTGAACATTTTGAGGCAGTTTCAAGTATTTTCAGGATATAAAATTACTGAAGATAAAACAATGGCTACAGCTGAAAACTACATACCTATACATGAACTGGTCTACAAATATCTAGATTTATGGGGACACAACAAAATGAAGTACTTAGGAGCATGGATTAAAAAGGATTCTGTTATAGCAGCTAAGGATACAAAAGAGAATAAATAAAACATAATACAAAAACTTGGAAACTGGAAGCTACTTCTTATGGATATGGACAGCAAGCTACAATCAGTGAAAATGTTTTTAGTCACTAAGTTTTATATACAGGTCAGGCATATTTTTATTAACGAGAAGAAAACTTGTGGGCAATAATTAACAGAGAGTTGAAACATTTTATCTGGGAGGGGAAAAGAGCAAGGGTACGTGGGATAAAATGACCCTTCCAATAGAACAAGGTGGATTAGGATTACCTATTAGAAGGGATACTTTAAAGTTACACAGTTAAGACTCAAACTTACCACTAGCAGAAAGCTATAATTCAAAGTGGAAAGGGATGATAATGAAGTACGGGGGGGGGGGGGCTCAAGAAATAGAGTGAGATTTTGGATGCAGATCTTAAAGAGAACAGTCACAAAATATATTCATAAAGTAGCAGAAAGTATTCTAAGAACTAAGCCTACACGAGTAATGGAGAAAGGAGATTCTGGAAATAGGAATAACTGCAATTAGAGGTACAGAGAATAGGCAAGAGGGGGCTGGAATTTACTGGAGAAAACTGGCAAAGGAATTGAGTCATTGGGAGCAAATATCTAGAGGGGAAAGGTAGTAGAATGGGGAGAAGCCAAGAAAAAGAGGTGAGGTTTAAGGGAAAGCAGGAAGTGATCAATTTATGTAATGCTGAATTGATGATCAAATATATGTGACGTAGTTAATGTTTGCAACTAGGAATATGTTCATTTTTTTATACAGCTGTATATTTGCCTTTGTCTTAAGTGATAATTTAAATAACAGTGTTTAAAAATGCCAAACTAAACCTCAGACATTTGTGACAGGTGTCTGAATAATGCTCCTCCCCCAAAGACAGTAAAGGCAATAATGGCACAAACCTTGGCTAGTAATCTGACAGCCACCTACTAAGCACTTAAGGAATGCAAATGTAGGCCTTTATGAACAGGAAGGACTCCGTTCCTAACTATGCAAGCAGCAAAAAAGAACTTGAAGGCTTTGGGGAACATGAACATAAGCAGCTGGAGTCTTGCATTATAGTGCATGTCAGTACAGCTGGAATTAACACCCACCTATTGTAGGTATTTCCAGAAAAAAGGTGACAAATTTTATTTTATTATTGGATAAGGTATGCTCAACAAGGAGGATCCTGGATGTGAATTATTCACTCACTGAAGTGTTGACATTAAAATAAAATGATCACAGATGCTGTGCACTTAAACATGAATAGTACTTGGTCACAGGTGGAAATCAATCTTCAAGACAGAGTTCGAAAACAGTGCCAATGCCTGTTAGACAACATTCGAGGTTACCCTCTTCAACAACGGACTTCAGCCAAAAACAAAGCTGTAAAGAGGAGTGTAATCTATGTCATCATATGCTCCTTTTTCAGAGCAGGAAGTAATCAATAAATGTACTTGTATCCTGTAGCAGAATGAGACATCAAAAAATGTGAAGAAATTCGAGAAAAGAACCAGTACTAACCCAACACTTAAGATAACCTCTAAAACCCATTCACACAGACGCACTCACACTTACCAAAACTCTTCCAGAAAGGGGAAGACCATAAACCACATTAAAAACAGCATATCCACCTATGTGTGTGTGTGTTTATATATATATATATATATATATATATATATGTATGTATCTGGAGGTCTACTTCATATGATCGACAGCTCATATGATCGACAGACTTTTCAGAGAGACCAAAACATAGAAAGCTCAAAACACTGAATCGAAAACACATATGATCAAAACTCATAACATCGACACATGAAATACAAAGCATTATGCCCTTTCCCCACTGTAGCACGACCCTAGAGTTAGAATAAATAGATAGGGGGGGTATGGGGGGGGCAGCCCCCCACATACATGATAAATTTTAAACATACACTTGGATAATTATAAGAGAAATGACAATATTTATCTAAATAATGTGGGGGGCCTGTGCCCCCCCATTTATTCTAACTCCAGGGTCGCACTACAGTGGGGAAAGGGAATTATGCTTTGAATTTCATGTGTTGATGTTATGAGTTTCCAGTGTCGGTGAAATGAGTGTCAATCATATGAAGTAGACCCATATATATATATATATATATATATATATATATATATATATATATATATATATATATGTGGACTGTGTGTGAAAGAGGGAAAAGGTGGGTCAAAGTTCCTACAGCAGTAGAGATCCTAATATTTAGCAGCTAAGTTTAGTGCAAGTACCCTCAGCTCATCTGTGCTGTCCATCATAAGGGTCACTACTGCAGTACATTGTGATGACAGGAGCATTTAACAAAGGCAGTTGAGTGAAAGACTACAGCATGCCCTTTAGTAAAGCAGAAGTAAACAAAGCCAGCTGTAAATGCATCGCGCCCAAGCAGCATCCCAGATGCTTTGAACTGAGGCAGTCCTAAAGAAAGTTGCAGTGGTGACAACTGTCCTTATGGAGTGTACCTATGACCTATATAGCAACTGCCTTTTTATGGCATTCAAAAAATAAGACAATGCAATTAACTAGTCACTTCTAGAGTCTGGCTAGCAACGGATCTACCTTATTTCTACAGCATAAATAAGACAAAATATTATCAGCCTGTCAAGTCTGTTGTTTGCCAATACGTATAACACTCTGCTTATGCTATGTTGACGAGGTCATAACAAGGCCGAAAAATGCATATCCATGGCTAGTGGGGTTTGGCTTTATTGGCCTGAAATTGCCCTTTAAAACTATTTCAAATGTAAAAGTCATGGGCAGTCAGAATCACCATATATCTGAAACACCTGACGTTCATAGGGGTCATTTGCATATATCCCATGTGCCTCTGTTACAGGAGGTTTGGGAGGTCACTCACTGGACGTTC